>NC_061510.1:110179636-110251306 GCF_022539505.1 Lolium rigidum
GCCGCGCCGGCCAAGAGCTGCGGCGCCGCCGAAAGCAATCGTCGCCACCGCGCGCGCGCGGGAAGACTGCGCCAAGAAGTCCTGCCCGCCGGCGTTCCCGCGGGGCCGCCCCCTGGCCGCGGTATGTTCCGCTGCCTGCGTCTCAGATTTGTTTGTTTGCGCGTCGTAAGCCTGCTCGTTTCGCTTACCGGAATATTGCTATGCTGGTTGTCTTCAGGACACAAGGTTTCGGCACCGTCCGACAGCAACTCGCTGGCGGAAGCCGGCGCCTGCAAAGGTGTCGCCCGCCCCCTCCGCAGAAGCCTGTGAAGGCGTCGCCACTGCCGCTGGCGCGAAGCCTACAAAGGCGTCACCAATAGCTGCTGGCGAAGCCTACAAAATCCCCGCCGCCGCCCAGAAGCCTTCGGTCGCCCCCGAACTGGCCAGGGCGGGCGAGGCCGTCTCGTCCCGCAGCAAAGCCCTGAAGAAAGCTTGCCCAGGCCCTGACCCGGACGCTGAAACCCAAGAAGAAGACCCACAAGGTGAGCTTCCAGATGACCCGGCTGGCCGTCGCGGCACCAGCGGGAACAACAGTCAGCAAAGCCCCACCGAAGACGCCGCTGCTGCTGGGCACACCCCCGATGGTGCGCGTGTGAAGCTGGAGCGGGGCCGGCCAAGTTGCGGCTCCAGAGATTCTTCTTACGCTCAGAATTGCAGCAGCTGCACGCTCCATCCGCTCGAGTCTGCCGACTACTGGCTGGCGCATATCCGTCTCGCCGAGTCTGCTGGCAAGCACACGGTGTCTCTGCGGCCTTCTTTCGCCTCGCGTTTGAATGCCAAGCTCAGGTGAGACTTCAAACGACGGTCTTGCCGAACATTTTATCTGACAGCGCATTGCCAAACGTTTCATTACTCTAATGTGCAATTTTAAGAGTTGAGTTTGTTTCCTTTCGGACCTGGAAAAGTATTACTTTTCAGTTGATTGGAGAGTTGATTTATTTTGTGATTTGTGTTACGGTAGCCAGCTGTCGAGGCATGAGCATCAACAATATGGGCTTCTTTTCATTTTGTACTGTACACTGGCTGCATGATTAGTGCTACTCAAAGTTGATTTTCTTACTTCTTACTGACAGTAAACATGTGTTTATTTTTGTGGGCAGCCATTACACGGATTCAAGCTGAGCTCAGGAACTACATGGATCCGCCATAGAGTGCTAGCACTCTGACCCCTCTATTTGACGAGCTTCGCCTTGCCTGCATGGCATGGCCGTGAACCAGCCAAAGTTTGACATTGATGCGTCTGAAAAGTTGGATACACTTGAGACAGTTGACAACAAGCTTGATGCTCTCACACTTGTGCATGAATGCTCGGATTGTGATTGTGCTGGTGAAGTTGATATGGTAGAAGTAAACATTGTCAAACAAGGAGAGGAACAAATGGATCAACCGAGCTTTGAAAGGAAGCTGGATGAAAGTTTCGAATTTGATGATTGTGAAGCTGTCATCGTAGACCGGCTAGTGAAAGAGCATTCTGATCTCGAAAAGGATGTTGGTGTGGAAGTTCCTTGTGAGGATGAAATCATCCAGTCAGGCCTGCCGCTCCTCCATCAATAAGTTGAGCTCGAAGCAATCCCTGCACCAAGGGGATCGCCTGAAAGACGACTCTCGTCAGAGAGCCATTTAGATAAACTGTCTCCCCTCTGCAAGGAGCTTATCTGCAAGCGCTATCATCCGGTAGCCCTTTGACAAGAAGTCTCCGTTTGGCAGTGTCACACTGAAGGAGACTCACGTCCAGTGTGCCCTTCTTACAAGAAGTCCTCCACAAGCTGAGGGCAGCCATCAAAGCGGATGTCATCGGGTGGCCGCTCTGACGGGGAGCATAATGCTACAGCTGGAGCTGGTGATTCGAGCAAAGTGATTCAAGAAGGGGAATCTGACTGCTATGCTTTAGGTAACTTAACATTTCCAGAACTTTGTCTTTGACTTGGTCGTTCAGATTAGCTATGTTCTATCTTCTAACTAGAGCACCACGCAGATGATCCGCTGGAACTGAAAGAACATGGGGAGCATGCTGCAGTTGGTGAGGTGCGTTAATGAACTTATAATTCTGCTACCACCATCTTCTGCTGTTGCAAAACTAGTGATATAGTAACAGATCTATAGTTCCATATTTGCATAGGATGTGCTTATCCATGCACCTAGTGTATCTTGCTTGAGTGCTGCCAGCTTGCCATTGCATTATTCTAGTGCTACAAATCGCAAACCTCTTTACAACGGCACTACATCAATTCGTCGAGCATCTCAATAGTTATTTTAAGCATCTTTGGAAAAAATGGTTACTGTTTTCTCTCAATACACGAATATAATTACAGTTTGTTTTCTGGCCAAACAACTATTCATGTTGTTAAATAATGACCCAAAGTAGAATAATTCTTTTGTCTTAGAAATTTCGAATAAAAGATTATTTCACAGTTTACGCAATCGTGAACCTTCTTTACTATTCAGGCAATAATGACACTACATTTTAGAAATATAACTCGGAGCAAACGTTTCATTCTTTTCAGATCCATTAGCTGCTGGAGTTGGAGTCACGACAACCCCAATGAGCTTTGCTAATATGAAGTTAATGGTTGTTAGCTTGATTTGGCGTGTATGCTGTGGTTAGCTAGTTTGGAGCTCCGACTTGCTTAGTTTGCTCTGCTTTTATGGGTAATGATCATCGTACTGTGATGATCTTTGTGGGCTTTTCAGTCTTAGTGTTTACAGCGTGTGCTTGCTTAGCATAATGGTTCGAGTGGTGTGGTCTTGTTGGTTGATATGGATATCAACCAGACCTTTGGGTTTCATGTTGACATGAAGGTCGTAAGCAGAGTTCTGCCTATGGCCGTGTGAATACTCTCTGTGATTATATCATGAACTAGTCGTGTCAATTGATGAGGTGTAGCCCCTGACTTTTATTTGAAGAAGTTCAAAACCTTGTAATAGTAACATATCATATGAATTATCGTATCATAATAATTTTTATAACTCACAGTTGTTCATATGAGTAGAAGTGGAGTTCCTCGACAAAAGAAAATATTAGTACACCATTTTCCATGGGCGACTCTGTGATTGCGATGGGCAAGGCCGGCAAACCGAAAAAGAAGATAGCAAGATGAAGAAGTTTGACGGCAGAGCAGGAGCAATGGTGCACCACGGAAAGCTCAAGTCCGTCAGCTCGAGTGCTCGACACTTCGACAGGAATCGCCAACGCCGCGGGCTGCGGGATCGGCGCGAGGTACACAGAGTTACAGCGCCGGCGCATCGCACTCCGTCGTGGAAGCCGTCGCGGCCTCGCCATGGTATGCAGCGGCAGGGCTAGATCATGGTCATGGATGACAATGATTGACTGAGACGGACACGTACGGGCCAGCTGTGAAACCGACCCGTCGGAATAGTTGGAAACTACTACTTGCTTCGATTGCCAAACAAACCACCTTGATTTGACTGATACAAGTTACACTAACTAGTTGGCATCCGATCCTTCTTGACCCTACGGTGGTACGAAGTGGCACGTTAGATACAAGATCCTGGGCGTATAGATGTTTTTTGACGGGAAGGGGGCGTATAGATGTTACCGCTGCATTACTTTAGCTTTAACCAACAGAGCGATGTGATGTTAACATTTTAAAGATAGTTCAGAAATAAACACGCAAGTCTGGAATTTACAAAAAAAATGAATCATACGCATAGTTTTGCATATTTGAACAGAATTTTCCAGATTAAAACTCAAGCCTTAGATGGGCAAGCTGCCAGTAACTAATTCTCACTCAGTGAGAATCTTAGTCAAGTGATGTAATTCCTATAGTGTTGCACTATATAAATACATTTTTTATCGAGTGAATACTTTTTACTATGTGAACCAATTTTTTAGTTACAACTCACACGCGGTTTAAATATTTGAGTTGCAACTTCAATTATAACTCCTCGTGATGCAAATCCGTCAATCTGGACTTAATTCTTTGTTTGGCAATTCCATATAAATAAATATAGAAATCAGCTCCAATTTGGCAAATCCACCGCTACTTCAAAATGTAGGGTTCCGTAGCAAAAACAAAAAATCTCCTACCGACGTAATAGCACTAGCTAAGATCTATTCTATGCGAGATCTAAACGAAGGAGTTTCGGTATTCATACGCCTTGAATACCGAAAGTGTTACGTTTCGAACGAAATATTATTTATGAAGGTGTACAACGATGCCGATCTCAAGATCGAGTGGACATATAGTCGATGAAGATGCTCCAAGCCGTTGCGGCACATTGTAGTTCTACACATGTACGGTGTATGAACGTCAGTGAGCTCAGGTCCAACGAAGCGAGCAGAGTAGAAGATCCGAACCCGAGATTCCAGTGAGCATGACTGACGTGTGCATGTGGAGAGATCTCACCCCATATGCTCATCCCAAAACTTGGGAACCACATATGAGGAAGAGAGGGAGAGAGAGGCAATGAGCCAAGGGTGAATGAGGAAGAGAGGGGCTCTCTTTATATATGGGGATGGAGTGGCATCCGCCTCGCGCTGCGCCTCTCCCTGTTGTCGCCTGCCTAGGGTTTGGGGTGGGCCGCCAGCCACCTCCTCCCTCGGGGCTTCGGCGCGCCCCTAGCGGGCTACTGACATGGTGGCCCATTAGGGGTACCTCATTATTTAAATCATTTTTAATATTTGATTCCACCAAATAAATAGTGAAAACGGATTTATTAAATCTCTCGGACAATTCATAGACTCCATAACTTTTCCGATATCTCCCCGGAAAAATTCCCGGGGCTCTCTCTTATTACTCCGATGATCCCAAATTATTCTCTAAGCCGCCTTGTCCTGTTAAGCTGTGCCACTCCACGGCGTTCCAATGCGCATACAGCATCGAGACACCCCTTCGATCAATGACCACCAGGGTTCCGAAACCACAATGGTCCCTACGCTTCCACGAAATATCCTTGTCGCTTGAACCACAACGTCGAGTCCTATTCCCTTTATCTCATGATACCTAGTTTGTCCTTCATCGATCTTTGGTACCCTATACCTAGTTCGATCTCGTTACGCACAAACGTGTTCAACTCGTTCCCGTGATATCACATCTCCGTGACTCAGTCCACATGCTTGCAAGCTTTATAGATCTAATGTCGACCGAGTGGGCCTAGAGTATGCTCGTTTGTCAAGCGGGTGGACAAATCCCGCTCTTAACACACACGCTCAACCCATCCCTTTGGAATACCTTTTTTTGAAAGATTCCCTTTGGAATACCTAAGAAACATGTTTGTGATCACTTCCTTACGGTGTGAGGATTGATGTTGTCAAAGCAGCCTCCAAGACGTGATAGTGATTAGATATGGCCCTCACAATTTAAGGGTTAGGTTGCAACGTTTTCTAGTACAACAATGCTAAACTATGTGACCGGATCACATAGGAATACTTTCATTGGGTGTGAGTCCATCACATCATTCATTCAATGGCATGACTCTATTATTAATTAACATAAATGTCCACAGATCAGGGAACCTTGATCATCCATTAATCAACGGACTATTTTACTAGGGACTTGGTTTTGTTTACATACCACACATGCATTAATTTTTTCCGCTTAATACAATTATAGCATGGCATAAAACTTATCATGAACATTACATATTTTACAATAAAACATCTTTATTTATTTGCCTCTAGGACATATATCGTGCCAGCAGTCTCCCACTTGCACTAGGATGCAAATAAAACTAGTTTAGGCTTGGCAAAAGTCTAACACACATTGACTCTTGGTGCTAATAATGCTTCACTTGTGGTAGATATTTTCACGATGGATCCACAAACATTTAGATCCATATATATTTTGCAAATATTTACTCTCATTGTCATGGACATACGCTCTTATCACATTATAACATCGGGAATATGTTTGACTGAGTGAGACCTTGGGTCTTTATATTTGCAATGGTGTTTATGTTATCATAGAAACATGGTCATGCATATCGGGAACACTCCTAGTTCAATGATGAACTTCCTCGCCCAAACAGCCTCGCTCCCCGCATCCGTGCAGCGCCTATGTACTCTAACTCCATCGTAGATTGAGCAATCGTGGCTTGTTTTTTGCTCCTCCATCTCACCGTGCCTCCATTCACCATGAGCACATATCCTCGATCGAGATTTCGAGTCATCTCGTATAGAGTGTCAAATCTTTGCATTAGTGTAACCCTCACGAGCAAGCCTCTCTTCACATCCTCCATAGCAGCAAGATACATATCCTTTGTTCTTTTTAGGTACTAGTGGTTGGGGCGCCCCATGCGCGCTTCATTGGTCCTTGTTCGATCTAATTACGTCGCCAAATGCCGCACACGCCATGCCGATGCAGCCTAAATTTTCCGCCTCATGTTGTTATGTGCTTGGTGTGCCAATTCGCTGCCGTAGAGTTCCGGTAGGTAGGAAGATCCGGGTTTGGTGCTCCTCGCCTGTCTCCAACCGATGTGCCACTTTGCCGCGAGAGGGTTCCGAGGCATCTAGGTTTGGTTTGGCCGCCACATGGGAGCTCTCATCGTGATATTTATCTCCTCCCATTTTCTCTACTTTCAAGTACGTCTTGCTCGTGGATGGCACACGACCGGCATCTACCTCTTCTCGAACTTGATCAATCTTTGCATCCAATATGAACATCGCGCGCCACCCCTTTCTCTTTCTCAGCCGCCGATCGCCAAATCTGCTGTGGTTCTCTCGTGAACCGACGTATTTTGACCTAAAACCACTATATATATGACCCCAAGGGGTTCTTTGGAGGGGAGCATCGCGGAAACACGAAACACGAAAATAGAGGCTGCAGTAGAGAAGATTGAGTGGGGAAACTCGCCAGCGCCGCCGCAAGGAATATCCACCTTCTCCACACGTCTTCATCATCATCACTATGATCATGGGTGATAGTCCACCTCCGGACTACTGGTGCATGTGGTAGTAGCTTGATCTATTTCTCTCATGTTCTTCATAGTTCTTAGTGCCATATGAGCTCCCAACATGATTATAATCATATATGTAATCACCTATGTGGTGGATCTTTTTTATGATATGATGCTATGAGATTTGACTCTACTTTGTGTAAGATGTATTGGTAGATGCATATTATGTACCACGCTCTTAAGTATTGGTTCTGATCCAACTTTTATGCAAAACGTGTGTGGGATGATGTGTGTTAGATGGAATATCATGGTTTTATTGATTGGATAGTGATAACAAATTCATGATCTATTATGATTTTGCCTTTTTTTGCTATCTCACTAGGGATAAAGTGAATGCATGTGCTATGTTAATCACGTGACAAAAGTGATGATCTTGTTTGTTCAAGGTAGCATATTTGATATTCAGCATCATGTCAAAGTACCTATGGCTATACTATGTTAATTCTTAATACAAGATTGCATTGAAGTTTTTTTGATACGGGCCGAGCCCGTGGGCTGCCCGATCTCCAAATTCGACCAAGAACACGAGGGGGGGGGTGAGGGATGAACACAAGAACACGATGAACACACGCACAAATAACCCGATACAATCCGGCCTCTGTTCTCGAAGGCCCGAACCACCTTCCGATAGAAGCTCTCCAAGGAAAAGACACGTAAGGTAGAAGTCCCGAGAGAAAGATCGGCGAACCGAAACCTAGGGATCTAGAAGGGTGAAAAGACCGAAGGTTGATAGAAGTGCAAGCAAAAGACCCAAAGGCGTAAGTGCAAGCAAAAGAGCAACAATTGATAGAAGTCACCAAAGAGATCCACAAGGATTCGACAAGGAGATCGAGTGATACAATAGATCGTAATCTGGGCGAGGTGGTTTCCCTAATCCCGGAGGGATGGTGGAGGCATAAGCCAAGTTCTCGCAACTCATCTCTATCCTAATGAAGGTGGGGTGGGTGCCTATTTACGAGGAAACCACTAAGGAGGGGTGGTTTGGTCATTGGGTACAAACCAGCCGGGCCACGGACGGGCAGACGAACGGCCCGCATTCACATGTTGGCTTGTGGGGACGGCAGCTGCCGGCCTTCACGGGCGGCAGCGACGGCGCGGGCGTCGAGCGCGGTGGCTTGGCTACGCTGCGGACCTCTGGCCGGGCGACAGGCCAGGCGGGCGATCGTCTATGGTGGGCGGCAAGCATGCGGCCCGAGCTTCCAGCTCCTCTTCCTCCTTCTCTTCCATGCCTCCGTGATATCGGCCTTGCGTCCCCTGGTCTCCATGGCATCCTCTCTTCCCTCCGTACTTTGTCGTCGAGTTCCTATCATCAATATATGTTGGAGTATGAAGTAGTATATTGTTCCACATAGGCGATAGTAGACACACATAAAGGAGAAGATTCACCTTTGCGTGTCGTCTTGGCGATGAAGCATATGATGCGTGAAGACCGAAGGTCGGGCCGCATCATTTTTCCTTTCTTGTGGAGTATAAGAGAGATGTGTTGCATCATCTCTATGTTAGAACGTGATGCCCATATGAATGCAATCTTACACATGTTGAAGTTATTTTATTTATAACTCATTGATGAATTGTTATTGCCACTACAACTTAAAAGAGAGAATAGTCAAGTGAATCCATGAATCCGGTCCAATTTTAATCATAAGAAATTCTTTCCATTGCATTTATCTTACTTTTTATTTGCAGAACTATTTTAATTCGAAAATACAAAAATATTTAGTTATCTTATTTGCATTCAAAACCCCAAAATAAACAAACATTTACCGCTTTTACTTAGTTTACTTTACTTTTTTTTAGTTTACTTTACTCTCGTTACTGCTTTATTTTACTATTACTTACACGAAACCTTGTGTTTGAAAACCACACGGTGGAGTTGGGGCCACAAGGCTTTATTTTATTTTGCAGGATTGCTAGAAGAAGAGATGGAGAAATAACTTCTTTACTTCCATTCCCCGAGAGTTCGATATAACCCTCGAGTAACCATTGTGGGAAAATACTCGCCGACACAACACTCTGCACTTGGAGTCCCAACGTCATCATGAATTCAACCTCCATGCCTAAGATTTTGTCCTTTTTACCCTTCTCTCCCCGCATCTCTCTTTCTCTCTTTGCTCTACCATTTGATCATCATGAATGGTTCAGTGAGTCATCATGTTGCTTTTTTCCTCATGTTTTAAATAATTTTTTGTTTCCCTCTAATATTGCGCAAGATATGATCCCTTCTAATATTGCACGACATGGCTCTTGTTATTCACAAAAACTTCTAAGAACACTAAAAGAAAAGAACACCGCATTTACTCCGATGTTATGTATCCGTGCTTTCAAGGCAAGAAAATTAAGCCTTTGTCACACAATAGAGGAAGAAACATAATTTTTTCCAAAAAAACCTTGGCCTCAGACCATCATGGCCACCTCCATGGGGAAAGGTGACATCAACTCTGCACGTCAAAGATTTTGTCCTTTTACATCTTTCTCTCTTGCTTTTGGCTCTACCACATGGTCATGACGGCCTGTTCGTGCTGGTCACCTTGTTGCATTTACCCCGTTGTACATAAAATATTATTTCCTTCTACACCACCCGGTGGCGCGGCCAGGCCCGGGCCCGCGCCTGTGTGTGGTGGTGGTGGCCCCCGGCCCGCCCCGACTCTCCTTCGGTGTTCGGAACCTTCCCGGAAAAAATAAGATATTTGGCCTTCGTTTCGTCGAATTCCGAGAATATTGCCCGAACAGCCTTTCTCGGAACCAAAAACAAGCAGAAAACAGGAACTGACACTTCGGCATCTTGTTAATAGGTTAGTTCCGGAAAATGCATGAAATCATCATAAAGTGTGAGCAAAACATGTAGGTATTATCATAAAACTAGCATGGAACATCAGAAATTATAGATACGTTGGAGACGTATCATCGTCCCATCCCTGGCCTCCTCACTGTTGGTCATCGTCTCCAGCTTGATCATTATGTTGCTCCCAAGCAACGTCTCCTCCTGGGGCAGACGCTCGTCCAGCCGCTACCCTCAAAGCATGGAACTCCTCCGGTGAAAGCACCCAAGTGTTCTTCCCTGGAAAACCAAAAGCACCAGAGAAAGGCAACAACTCCTGGACTATTTCATCGCTAACCTCAAAATAAAACTGATAAGCACAAAGATGGTTGCTCTCCCTGTAAATTCCAATAAACTTGGTGCTAGCCATATGGTTAGCATCCAAATACTTACTGCCCATGATCTGGTTGCCCGGAGGCATCCGGAGACGGCGGGTGTAAGCAATTTGGGTGACTAACCCACCACAATGGATATCACCTGAGCTTTCCTTTCATTTGCACGCGTTTTCGAGGTCTATGCAATTTTCTGAGCTGGAAGACATTTTCGCGACCTCGTTACAGGCTGGGCGGTATGACTAGATTTGCCCGTACTGGTGGTCGCTAAACTTACTCGGATGTTTTTCGTAAGATGGTTTTCCAATTTCGATACCGAGCACGGCGAACGCGTATGACCGCATTTGTCCGTATGGTTGATCGCCATTTTCTATGGAATCTTTCTTGGAAATAACGTTTCCGGACACAATTTTCGCGACATGCATTACATCAGCTTTTTTGCTTCGTTTTGTTAGTAAAAAAGAGAAAAACTGCGCCGCCTTTCTTATGTCGGTAATCGGTACGACCAGGCGGTACTGGTTCGAACCTGCCCGTACCGAATTCTCGAACTAACTTTATTTGTCCTGATTTTTTGGCTAGATATCGGGTACGGGCGGACGGTTCGTGCTGCCTAGAATTTAGTTTTTAAGTCTATATGTTTCTATATTGTTGAGATTCTTTTTTTGCCACCATAAACTCCAAACCCACGAGATTTCTTTCTGCTTCACTCCTAATAAGGCTTCCAAAAGCCCCTCATTTTTTATCCTTTCAATTCTTCATCACCGGATGCATTACTTAGCTCTAGGAAAAGGGAAATCTTTCGGCCTCATGCCTCCGTCATGGGACAGCTTTTAGACTTCGTCACTTGAGGATGACAAGCGTGAAGCTCAAGGTCTTAGCCCAAAGAAGCGAGAGCCGTCTTACGACTCGTATGATGAAAGCTATGATTCATACATGCATCAAGCTCCACGTGGCTAGAAACAACCGGAGTACTTTGCCATGGTGACTCAAGAAGATGAAGAAGAAGCCAAGAAACCGCACAGAGGGTACAAGAGAGATGTGTTGCATCATCTCTATGTTAGGACGTGATGCCCATATGAATGCGTATCTTACACACGTTGAAGTTATTTTCTTTATATCTCATTGATGAATTGTTATTGTCCACTACAATTTAAAAGAGAGAATAGTCAAGTGAACCCATGAACTTCGGTCCAATTTTAATCATAAGAAACTACTTTCCATTGCATTGATCTTACTTTTTATTTGCAGCATTATTTTAATCTAAAAATACAAAAATATTTAGTTATCTTATTTGTATTCAAAACCCCAAAACAAACAAACCTTTACAGTTTTTTTCTTAGTTTACTTTACTCTAGTTACTGCTTTATTTTACTTTTACTTACACGAAACCTTATGTTTGATAACCACACGGTGGAGTTGGGGACACACGACTTTATTTTATTTTGAAGGATTGCTAGAAGAAGAGAGGGAGAAACAACTCTTTGCTTCCATTTCCCGAGAGTTCGATATAACTCTCGAGTCACCATTGTGGGAAAATACTCGCCGACACAACACTCGCACTTGGAGTCCCAACGTCATCATGAATTCAACCTCCATGCCTAAGATTTTGTCCTTTTTACCCTTCTCTCCCCGCAATCTCTCTTTCTCTCTTTGCTCTACCATTTGATCATCATGAATGGTCCAGTGAGTCATCATGTTGCTTTTTTCCTCATGTTTTAAAATAATTTTTGTTTCCCTCTAATATTGCGCAAGATATGTTCCCTTCTAATATTGCACGATATGGCTCTTGTTATTCACAAAAACTTCTAAGAACACTAAAAGAAAAGAACACTACATTTACTCTCGATGCTATGTATCTCGTTCTTTCAAGGCAAGAAAATTAAGCCTTTGTCACACAATAAAGGAACGGAACATAATTTTTCCTAAAAAACCTTGGCCTCAGCCTATCATGGCCACCTCCATGGGGAAAGGTGACATCAACCTGCACGTCAAAGATTTTGTCCTTTTTACATCTTTCTCTCTCGCTTTTGGCTCTACCACATGGTCATGACAACCTGTTCGGTTGGTCACCTTGTTGCATTTACCCCCGTTGTACATAAAATTTTATTTCCTTCTACTCCACATGTGCTATCTGATAATATTGCACGGAACACTCATGTTATTCGTGAAAAAGCTCAAGAACAATCGAGAACAATAGCTATGTATTTACTATGGTGATATGTGTATCTTCTTCTTTATAGCCAAGAAATTTGATCTTTTATCACACGGTAAAGAGTGGAACTAAAAAATATTCCAAAGCATGTGAGAACACTAATGGTGGCCAACTCCCTCGTGAATGGTGACATCAAACTCCATGCCGAAGGTTTTATCCTCTTTGACCTCTCTCTATCTCTCTACCTCTATTTGATCTACCACTTGATTATCGCGGATGGTTCGATGGGTCAGCTTTGTCATGTTGTATTTCTTTGCTTCCCTCTAATATTGCGCGAAATGTGTTCCCTCCTAATATTGCACGACATGGCTTCTTGTTATTCACGAAAAATATTCTAAGTTTATTACGCAATAAAGGGAGGAATTTTTTTCCTGAAATACCTTGGCCTCGGTCATCCTGGCCACCGCCATGGCGAAAGGTGACATCAATGTACACTTCGAATATTTTGTCCTCTTTTACTTCTTTTCTCTCTCGCTTTTGGCTCTACAACATGGTCATCATAGCCGGTTCGGTGGGTCATATTGTTGTTTCGGTGGGTCGCCTTGTTGCTTTTCCCCATGTTTTTTCTAGTGGGTCGGCTTTATTGCTTTTGCCCCGTTGTTCGGTGGGTCGGTTTGTTGCTTTTGCCCCGTTGTTGGGTTGGTCGGCTTGTTGCTTTCCCTCGTTGTTCGGTGGGTCTGGCTTGTTGCCTTCCTCCCTCGTTGTTCTGTGGGTCAATTTATTGCTTTTGCCCCGTTGTTCGGTGGGCTCGGCTTGTTGCCTTCCTCCCTCGTTGTTCTGGCTGGGTTAGTTTATTGCTTTTTCCCACGTTTTTCGTGGTCGGTTTGTTGCTTTCTCCTCGTTGTTCGGTGGGTCAGTTTATTGCTTTTGCCTCGCTGGTCGTGTGGGCTCGGCTTGTTGCGTCTCCCCTGTTGTTCTAAGTGGGTTAGCTTGTTGCCTCCCCCTCTCTCCGTTGTTCGGTGGGTCAACTTGTTGCTTTTCCTCTCGTTGTTCGGTGGGTCAGATTATCGCTTTTCCACTCATCGTTCGGCGGGCACAATCGTTATTTCCTTCCCACTCGCTGTTCGGTGGGTCGGCTTGTTGCTTTCCCCGCTTCGGCGCGCTTGACTCGACGCCGTCTAGGGACGCAGGGAGAGATGCTCGCATGCCCAAAGCAGCCAAGCCGCTGGAGACAGCCACGGGCCGCGAGACACCACCGGAAAGCAAACAAGAAACACGTGCGAAGAGAGGTAGAGTGCAGAAAACAGTGCGACACGCACGCACGCACGCGCACCCAAACCCAAATCTAACGGTCCCGTCACGCACGTTCCGTCCGTCCAGCGCCGCGCGGCATCGGATCCGCGTCACCGCGCTCGCCCTTTTCCGCCGGCACCCGCCCCGGCGACCACCCTCCAAAAGCACGCCACGCAACCGGCGACGGACTGACGGAGGGATACATGCGACGGAAAACGACGGGCGAGGGAGAGGGAAGCGGCCGGCGGAAACGACAAACCAAAAGCCAGGGGGAGCCGCGAGCCGCGAGGGAAGGCAAGGCAAGCGGCGCGAGGCCGAGGCGACACGCGCGCACGCAAGCGTGACGGCCTTCCCTTTCCCCGGTTACGCCGTCCGCCGTCCGCCCCGGCAACTCGCCTTAAAACTAAGCTCCACCCCAAAGCCTCCCCCCTCTTCCCCCAACCAGCCAGACCCAAAACCTCCACTCGCTGCTCTCCTCGTCTCCTCCGAGTCGCCTGCTTCCCCTCCCCCCACCCCCACCCCGCGCGGTTGACCCACGGGGGCCTTCGCCAGGTAAGGCGACCGATCCTCCTCCTAATTTCCTAGATTTCTTCCCTTTCTCGGCTCTCTGGGGTTTGTGCTGTTGCTTGTTCATGATTGGGTTGGTAGCTGCTCGTGGGGAGCTGGGGTGGATCGCGCGGGCTCTGGGTTCCGGCCGCCGCCTCCTCCGAGGTTCGGGGTGGACCGCGGGCTGAATCCGCGTAGACGACCTGGGGAATTTAGTTTGCGTGCCCATTTCGCTGGGCGCAGCACCTGATCAGCGGTCTCAACTAGTCCTCTGCTCTTCCCCCGCTTCCTTCCTGTCTCTCCCGGGAGATTTCCCCCCAGATCCGTCGCCCAACATCCTCTTCCAGTTGGGAGAGAGGTAATAGACCTTGATTATCGGCTAATAATCAGTCGGCCGGTCGATCGTACTTTTCCCCAAAATTTACTGTGCGGGAGATTCTGATTCTGATTCCGATACCGATACCGATACCGCCACGTTTCGGTTGACAAGACGCTGGCAGATTCATGTGTTGCTGCTAAGCCACCATCATTTCACCACACTGTTTATTTATTCATTTATTTGTTTGTGCACACAACTAATTATACCGACGAGAACCTGCCATTTATTGATCCCTACTGGAGTATCGTGCTTCAGCTCCGTCTGTTTGGTGAATGCATTCATTGTATCATTTGTACCACTCCCTCTGTCCCGAAAATAATATGTCCAAAATTTGTCTGCATTTAGATGCATCCAAATTCTGGAAAATCACACATCCTTTTCGGGACAGATAGAGTATATATATATATCTTTATTATCACAGTATCTATTTATGCACACAACTAATTATACCGACAAGAACCTACCATTTATTGATCCCTACCGGGGCTTCGGCTCCATCTGTTTGGTGAAATGCATTCATTGTATCATTTGTAGTACCAACACCCCGTCCGTCCCGAAAATTTGTCTAAATTCAGATACATCCGAATTTAGACAAATCCGGGGCATCCTTTTCGGGACGGATGGAGTACATCTATTCCATCTCTACCGCACATGTGTAGTCATGGTACCAGGGAACCTTTTTAAGAAAGCTTTGCATGCAGTTTCTTACGTTAATTAATAGACTATGATCCTGCTTGATACAAGATACTACCTCCCATCCGTTTTAATCGACGCGGAGTGCATGCGTGGCATGCATATACGACTAGGTGGTGCAGCGTCAATTAAAACCGATTGGAGGGAGTACTTGTTAGTTGCTGATCATTGCTCAAGAATCGTGTATTCTTACAAAAAGATACAAACATGGAAAGCCAAGTGGCAGTTAATATTCGCCGCAGATGTCTTAATAGAATAATAATAATAACTATGTGCTGTGATCTAGCCAACCATCTTTTATTCACGGTGATATTCTCGAAATTGCGTTGATGGCAGTGACACTGTAAATGTTCCATATTATTCGTGATCAAAAATATCCAGCGTAACTCATACCTTGAGGATATTTTTTGACCATTTGAAAGGGGTGATCAATCTTTTGTCTGAAATATGAAGTTGTTTCCTGAATCACGTATATAATTTATGTTGTTTCGTAATTGCCACAGTGAAAATGGATGGGAGCACTAGAGGAGGCGGGCATTCTGATGCATTAAAGAACTACAATCTGGGAAGAACATTAGGTATTGGCACATTTGGTAAAGTGAAGATTGCAGAGCACAAGCATACAGGACACAAGGTTGCTATAAAGATCCTCAACCGTCGTCAAATGAGAACTATGGAAATGGAAGAGAAGGGTATGTCTCCTTGTTTCAAATAGACCACACTGTTTTCTAAATTTTGCTTTTCATCCTTAGCTTGCTCAAGATTTTAAGAGCGTGTTCCAGATTCCCACCTAATCCGTTAGTCGATATAATTTGCAATTAGTCTAGGGTACATTCAGTTTTCGTTAAGAAGAAAGTTCACCTTCTGTTGTTGCTTTGAGTTAGTAATATTAGCAGCTGGAACTGGAATTGCCTTACAGGCTGAATGGCTAATGCTATATTTCTATTTGTTTTTCTTATGTCTTGCTTCCAGCAAAGAGAGAAATCAAGATACTGAGGTTGTTTATTCACCCCCATATCATCCGGCTTTATGAGGTCATCTACACACCTACAGACATATTTGTTGTGATGGAATATTGCAAGTATGGTGAGCTATTTGACTGCATTGTGGAAAAAGGCAGGTTACAGGAAGATGAGGCTCGCCGAATTTTCCAGCAGGTGCTCCTTTTGCTCTTATTAACATGTTTGAACAATCAAAATGTATGAACATGCTGTCCAATTGTCCAGTATCCACATTCGTCCATGGTCCACATGTGCTTACTGTGCATGCCGTAGTCAATTGTCTCAGTTTGCACCTGTTGACTATTTTTTTTTAGCTCCTGACGGTTGCCACATTGTTTTTTTCTCTTGAGTTGAACTGGTTAAAAAATGGCGTGGTCTTGATGCCTATATGGTCTTAGTATCTCTACTTAAATGATATTGTGTTTTAAAACATATCTAGAAATGATATATCCTTTTGAAGGAAATTGAGTAATATAAATTCTTCTTTCTGATCTATTGAATGCATATTTATGCTTTGTCTCATTAGGTTTTATTAAAATTTCTTGAGCAGATTATATCTGGTGTTGAGTACTGCCACAGAAATATGGTTGTTCATCGTGATCTAAAGCCAGAAAATCTGTTACTTGATTCCAAATATAATGTTAAACTTGCTGACTTTGGGTTGAGTAATGTCATGCACGATGGACATTTTTTGAAGACGAGCTGTGGGAGTCCAAATTATGCTGCTCCAGAGGTATTCTTCTATTGGTATTCCTGGAGTCTTTATCTCCATGCTTCTTTACACACTGTCTGTTTTGAATAGCTTGGCATCTCTACCTGTGCAGGTTATCTCAGGTAAACTGTATGCTGGACCTGAGGTTGATGTTTGGAGCTGTGGAGTTATCCTGTATGCTCTTCTTTGTGGTACTCTTCCATTTGATGATGACAATATTCCCAACCTCTTCAAAAAGATAAAGGTGAGACAGCACATACTATATGGACTAAGTTGGATCTTGGCTGGACTGTAGCATACTCTTTTGATCTGGAGATTTGATCCCCTCTGTTTGGTATTCCAGGGAGGTATCTATATCCTTCCAAGTCATTTATCTGCTCTTGCAAGGGATTTGATCCCAAGAATGCTTGTTGTTGATCCTATGAAGAGAATCACAATTCCTGAAATCCGAGAGCATCCGTGGTTTCAGTATCGCCTTCCTCGCTACTTGGCAGTGCCTCCACCAGACACAGCACAGCAAGCCAAAATGGTATCTCATCTATTTCACATTTTAAGTGACTATATCATATCTGCACTGGCACTGTAAAACGTTTCAAACTCTATCCACCAATTAATAAATAAATGAACCTCAATAAAAAAAGCATATATATCAGAACTTGGATGCATCGCAGGAACACTAAGTTCGATAATTTTGTCATGAAGTAGCTTTTATGGGTATAATCTTATATGTGCATTGTAAAACATTTCAAACTTCACTAATCAATATATGAATGAACTTTCCTTTTCCAAAAAACATATATATCAGAACTTGAATGGATCGCAGGAACAACTAAGTTTGATACTTTTGTCATGAAATAGCTTTTATGGGTATAATTTTATAATAATATTTAACTTACATAATATTATAAAAATCAATCGCCATAAGTTGTGGCTCAAAATGTATCTTCACAGGATGCAAAAGTAGCACAACTCCTTGTAATCGCCGCTTTTATGCATTAATTTGTTCTTTTACTAGTGAACTCCCTAATGTCATTTTCACTGCAATGATATGCTGATTTCCTATATTTCCATTATGAAGATTGATGAAGATACACTTCAAGATGTTATCAACCTGGGATATGACAAAGACCATGTGTGTGAATCGCTGTGCAATAGGCTACAAAATGAGGTATATGAAAACAAAAGTCAGCGGTTCATTACATTCAATTATTTCATAATTAACGTTAGATAATGCTTCCAGGCAACTGTTGCATATTACTTACTCTTGGACAATCGGTTCCGAGCTACTAGTGGCTATCTGGGAGCAGAACATCAATCAGTGGTTAGTCCACATTTGCATCATCTGGACCTTGCTTAATTCATTAAAGGTTTGAGCATTATTAACTATCTGAATGGATGGTACTATAGGATAGGAGTTATAATCAGCTTGCTTCATTGGAATCAGCAAGTTCAAGTTCCAGGCAGTATCTTCCAGGAAGCAGTGGTTCTCATGGCAGTGGCCTGCGGCCATATTATCCAGTTGAAAGAAAATGGGCTCTGGGTCTTCAGGTCTTACACATTGCTCATTTTACTTCTCTTTGTGTTGTGATATTCATCTATTAAATTAATGCATCACTTATCCAACAGTCCCGGGCTCACCCACGTGAGATAATGATTGAGGTTCTGAAGTCACTTCAAGAATTAAATGTCTGCTGGAAGAAGAATGGACATTACAACATGAAATGCAGGTGGTGCCCTGGGTTTCCTCAGGTTAGTGATATGTTAGATGCCAACCACAGCTTCATTGATGACTCTACCATCATGGATAATGGCGATGTAAATGGAAGGCTACCTGTTGTGATCAAGTTCGAAATCCAGGTGTGAAATTTCACCTTCTAATACTAACTTAATTTTATTCCAGACTTCCAAGAATAGAGAAAAAAAAAGTTGATTTTCTACTAAATATTGTCTTCAGCAATTGGGCCTGTTAGAAAAAATAACCTTGTTGCTGTGGCAAAAGTTGACCAGTATATCCCCTATTTCATTCAGTCATCTGTTTGTTTCATTGTCATATAGTCTGCATATTTAACCTACTGTCGGTATACTTCAGGTGTTACTATTAGCCAGATGGCACTATTATATGTTTTGTATTTAGCAATTAATTTGTTCTTTTTGTATCTTCTTCAGCTTTACAAGACCAGGGATGACAAGTACCTGCTGGACATGCAGAGAATTACTGGACCTCAGCTCCTTTTCCTGGACTTCTGTGCGTCATTCCTTACCAACCTTAGGGTTCTATAGCGCCTCTTCTGGCTGAGCGGTGAATAGCAAGACATATTTATATCGCGTGTGGTTTCATCACTGCAACGATGAATAAATAAATCCATGTAAATAGGTGTGTTTCGTCGTGTTCTTTTTACCCAGTCCCTGACAGCGAACCGTGTTGTTTGAGTGACTAGTCTTGTGTCAAGCACCAAAAGGTTAATGGTGATGATAAGACCTGCGTAGTAAGTAGGCTGTGGTGAGTCATGTGGGCGAATCCTTGCTGATTCTGTGGCCTGCAGCACTGCTGGTGATGCTGCTGCAGCCTAAGCTTTCGTAATATGTATATGGGATCTGGTTTATATTAATCTTACTATTGAACATAGTGGTTGGTTTATGTTAATCTTACTGTCGAAAGTAGTGGTTGTGTTTGTGCATTGAAGTTCTCCATGCTGCAACTCTATTAGGGCTCCTTTGATCCGTATGATAGGAGTCTACCTGAATCCTATGGGCAGAGGAGTTACCTTTGATTATAGTGAAGGAACTCATAAGTTATGATCTAATGTTTTTTTCTTATGAAAATTTTACACTAGTAGAATATTTCTATGGGATTAGTTCCTTTGAAATATGATCCTATGAATCAAACAACTTCCATAGAAAACCTTCCATAGAATCTGAATCCTATACAATACTTACAAAAAATCCTATGAATCAAAGGAGCTCTAATATGGGATGAAGCTATGTCCCCTTGTTTCTCTGCTTCCGTGCCCGTGAAACGTCTGTCTTGTTCATCACAGCGAGCGGCAGGCAGCCGTGGATAGTGGGTGCTCCTTGTGACTGTGTGTGCCATCGGCGGCGGAGCAGAGCATGTATGGACCTTGCATTCTATGTCTCCGAGCCCTAGGTCTCAAGTCGATGTGCTCCATGGACTGCATAATTCATTCTATGTCTCCGAGCTGGCGTAGATAGATTTGTCTCTTTGGAGTGCTGGACTAGTAGTGCATCCCCACAAACACACCAAAGGCAAGGAAATAGAGTCCAATGAAGCTCTTGACCGCTTTGCTTGCTAGTAGGGTTCGGAGTTGGTCCGTGTTTTCCTTAGGTATGAATAGGGCTTCATTAGCTAACAATAATTGTCATATCACCTAACAAGGTTCGGGGTTAAGAAAACTGGTAGTAGTTCATCATGCCAAGCACTTTAGATCTTTCCTTGCTAAGCTAGCTAACAAATGAGCAACCCTTTTCGGCTCAAGCGGACGACACACATATACAATACTCGAGCAGCGAAGTCCCGGGACAGCGGATCTGCGGCCAACCTATTGCAGCAGGGCTGCTGGAGCTTCACGGGCCCATCCAAGGCTGGCCTGGCCTGATGGGGCCTAGTGTGCCCCCGCTGCTATGTTCGACCAATGACTACCTCTCGGCTGTGGAGGTGGGTTCCTCCAGCGTGGCTTGGAGGCTACTGTTTCTTGTCCCGATTATGTCATGTGCCTTCACTGTTCAGGTTGCAGGCTAGTGCCACGAAGCGACTGATGATGGGGGCTACAAGATCATGGTGGTGCATGCTGGCGGGTGACGAAGCTAGGTGGTGGTGCTCCGGGGTCCTAGGGTTTTTTGTGGATGGGGGCGGTAGAAATCCGTGTTAGCTTGCATAGCCCTGACGCGGTGCCGCCTTCACGTGACACCATTTCTTCCAGGAGGGTGTCGTCGGAATATCATGTCCACTGCACTCTACGTACCGGGGGAAACCCTATGACCGGTTTGGTCTGAGTAGCATCGTGTCGACGGTGTTTTCCTTCTTAAAGGTGATGCTTGGCAGGGGGTGCCTCGAGTGCTTGGAGCGTGGTGGGACAAAGATGGAGGACGCAACGGCTGAGAGTCATTTTTTTTTGAACAAGGGTAGGGTGCTGAGCACCCTAAATTCATTTCTCATAGGCATCGCATAGATACAAACATTGTTCCTGACGGTAGTAATCTGTTGACTGCTACTGATACAGGACATGGAGATGATCTATGAGCAGGGTTATTGCAAGAACATAAAGGCGAGACTCTAGCGAGAGTTTTTGCCTGTTGAGCACAGTTGTGAGTGAAAGGACACGGATGTCGCCTAGAGGGGGGGTGAATAGGCGATTTAAAACTTTTACGAGATGGGCTTAACAAATGCGGAATAAAACTAGCGTTTACTTTGTCAAGCCCAAAGCCTATATACTATTGTTCACCTATGTGCACCAACAACTTATTCTAAGCAATGGTTCACCTATGTGCACCAACAACTTATGCTAAGCAATACAAGCAAGTATGTGATAGCAAGATATATATAACTTCAAGCACGATGGCTATCACAAGGTAAAGTGCACAAGTAAAGAGCTCGGGTATAGAGATAACCGAGGCACGCGGGAGATGATGATTTATCCCGGAGTTCACACTCTTGCGAGTGCTAATCTCCGGTGGAGAGGTGCGGTTGCTTAGTGCTCCCGAACGCCACAAGAGGCTCACCTTGAGGTGTGGTTGCTCGATGCACACCAACGCCACAAAGGCCTCACCCCAAGATGCGGTACTCACACCACACACCGAACGCCACGAAGGCGCCTCACCTAGATCTCCGGTGACCCTCGCCACAAAGGCCTAGGTCACGGTTCCACTAAGGGATTTCCTTCGAGGCGGAAACCGGGCCTTACACAAAGATTGGGGCACACATCCACAACTTAATTGGAGGCTACCAACAAATCGCCACAAAGGCCTAGAATCCGTCTAGGGTTCCAAGAACCCAAGAGTAACAACCTTCTGGTTTTCACCACCACGAATCACCGTGGAGAACTCAAACCGATGCACCAAATGCAATGGCAAGAACACCACAAAGATGCTCAAGTCCTTCTCTCTCAAATTCCAACAAAGCTACAAAAGCTATTGGGGGAATAGGAGAGGAAGAACAAAGAGGAGAACACAAAATTCTCCAAGATCTAGATCCCAAAGATTCACTCACAAAGAGATGATTTGGTTTGGTCAAAGTGTGGATCTAGATCTCCTCTCTCTTTTCCCTCAAAATGGGGCAAGAATCATGGAGGGATAGAGAGATAGGGCAAGCTTCTCAAGAACAACAATGGAGGAGAGAGAGAGTAGAAGAAGCAATGCACCAAGGAGGAAGGGGGGTATTTATACCCCCCAAGAAAATCAAGCCGTTGCAGACTTTCGAGGGCCGGATAATCCGGCCTAAGTTGGGGCCGGATAATCCGCCCCCCCGGATAATCCGGCCTCAGGGACAAAACCTGGCAAATATCCGGCCAAAAGTCCGGCCCCTATCCAGAGCTGCTTTGCTTCAAGTCCTTAGCCGATTTTGAGGGGGCCGGATATTTTGGAAATATCCGGCCTACGGGACAAAACCGGGACAATATCCGGGCAATTGTCCGGCCCCTATACTGAGCTAAATGGACTTGAGTCCTTAGCCAAAAATCAAGGGCCGGATATTTGGCAAATATCCGGCCCGGAAAATCCGGCCTAGCAAACTTGTAAAAACAATATCTCAAGATTGGTAGCTCCGAATGGAGTGAAACCAATTTTGTTGGAAAGAGGACGACCAAGAGCTACCCAACAAAAAGTGGAAATATGGAAACTAGTGGGGGGTGATTTTCTATTATTTTTAGAGGTGCAACACCTCAACATGAGAAACCGAGAAAATCACCAAACTCGAAAACGCAACAAGTGATCTATGAAAAATCCGTTTTCGATGAACTAGAGCTTGTCATGAGAATAAGCACAAGCTCTAACACATCACATGGATAAGGTCCAAATAACAACCAAGAAAGATGATGCAAGGATGCAAAGGTTTGAGCTCTCTCCGAACGATACGATCGAGTTACTCACTCGAGAGCCCTCTTGATAGTACGACAACTAAACTATAAACCGGTCTCCAACTACACTATGAGACCGGTGAGAAAGAAACCCTATCAAGAGCAAACCTTATACTTGCGCATTCCACTTGAGCTTGATGACGACGATCTTGACCTCAACAAGATGGAACGCCTTTCTTGCTTGTGCTTGCTTGACGAAGTCTTGTAGATTGCTCCCCCATAAACCACCATGGGAGAGATTCTTCTTCGGCGCATCTTCACTTAACCATGACCACCATGTGGATTGCTCCCCCATAATCCACCATGGGAGAGCTTCTTCTTCGGCACATCTTCACATATCCATGATCACCATATGGATGGCAAGACTCAAGCAAAGGATCTCTTCGAGATGGCTCATCTTGAACTTGCACTTCATTTCTCCATGGCAAGCTTCAAGCTTATGAACTCTTCGAGTTGGCTCATCTTGAACTTGCACTCCATCATGTTGATGTCTTGAAGTAACTTGAGGGCTCACTTCATCTTCATCTTCAAGACATACTAGACACTTGATATCCTTCATCAAATTCTTCTTATTGCAACCTTGAAGCCAACAAATGGTTCAAGAATTGCCTATGGACAACTCCTACAAATATAACTCAGTGCAAACATTAGTCCATAGGGATTGTCATTAATTACCAAAACCACACATGGGGGCTCCATGCACTTTCAGTGAGCAATGACATTGAGAGCTCTGTTGATGTGTATGATCCTTGGGTGAAGTTGATGCAGTTTTTCCTGAAATTGCACCGCCTGTCTTCTAATCTCCCACTGGACAGTTGGATTTACTCCTCCTTTCGCCTGAACCGCTTTTGCTAAGCTGAGGTTATCTGTGAAGAAAAAGGGTTCCTGCAAAAGGAGAGAAGAGGTGATATTTGCTGCAATCACCAGCCCTTCCGCTTCTGCCTGGATTGGAGTGGAGATTGAAGAAGTCTTTGCTAAAATGAAAACGCCAGTTGCATGTTGGCCATGCTTCCAAGTGAGATATATGCCAACTCCTGCTTTTGAAGATTGCCCATTTGCTCTTTTCTTCCAAGCTGCATCAACAAATTTTTTTGGACCAGAGTATGATAGCTCTACTGGGGTTATAGGGGTTTTTCCAGGAAGTGTTGGATTTTTATGTATTTGCAAGCTATTGAGCAAGGCATTTGTTCTTATGATCACTTGATTGGGTTGTCCATTAAAATTGTTGAAGAGTTTCTCATTTCTCATCTTCCAAAGGCACCAAAGAAAAGTAATTTTTTTTGGAATGTTGATACGAGGATGATCCAAAGTAGGAGTTGAAGCACAGTAGTATGAATATTTTGAGAATTTTGGGCGATTAAATCCATTCTAAGGTACCAGGGTGAATGAAACCAAGCAGCTCTAGCAAAAGTGCAAGTGAAGAATAGATGGATATCATTTTCTTGTAGTCCACACCTGCAGCAAATATTTGAAATATGTCTGGAGTACCTTGAGTCTCTTTCTCCTGTGGGGATGGCACGTCTTATTATTCTCCACGCAAATGTCTTGATTCTTCGCAACAACTCTTTGTTGTCCCAGATTTTGTGCAGAAGGCTTAGCGCTCTGTCATCATCAAGTGGAACTGGTTTAGGAGAACCTGCATCAAAAAGAGCCTGGAGACAAGTTTTATAAGCAGATTTTGTACTACATTTTCCATTTGGGGTTAGCTTCCAACAAAGAATATCAGGCTCATCATAGGGAATAATCTTAATGACTTTGATAGCTTCAAATTTGTGTTTCTTTGAAAAAGAGTATCTATCAAACCAACATTCCATTGCTTTGTATGAGGTATCCATAAATCCTTGACCATAGCAGGATAAGCAAAATGGGGCTGTTGGATAATTAGATCATCATAAATAGTTTCCCAAGAGCTACACCAAGGAGTGCTCCAAACAGAAATGTTTCCTTGAGATATTTGGTAAAATGAATTCTGCTGTAAAAGATGGAGAGTTTTCATTACAGAGGTCCAGTAAGCAGATTTTGGTAAATTTGATTTAGCCCTTCAAAGTATCAGTGAAATACTTTGATTTGAGAATTAGATGAATTTGACTCTGAGAGTTTTCTGCTATTCTCCAGATAGATGTGAGAATAAGAGCATGGTTTACTGCAGAGAGGTTTCTGATGCCTAAGCCTCCCTCTTTTATTGGGACACAAATGTTTTTCCAGGCTGCTAGGCACAAAGGCTTATGAGCAGGGTCATTATTAACACCTGTCCACCAGAAATTCCTTATAATGGCAATAATTTTTGCATGAAATTTCTTAGAGAAGATGATATTAGACATGTAGTAGACAGGAATGGATGGAAAAACAGATTTAATCAGTTCTAGCCTAGCAGCATGAGATAGAGATTTTGCTTTGTATGTTGATAACTTTGATTTAAATTTAGCTAGAACGAAATTGTATGCCTCAGATCTGTTTTTTGCCGGCAAAATCAGAGGGTGACCAAGGTGGATAAAGTTTTCATTAATATCAGGGACAGGGAAAATGGCTTTCAGATGCATTTGGGTATTGTTGTCTACAGATTTGTTGAAGATAATTCCTGATTTGGCCCAATTTGGAGTTTGACCTGAGTGTTGACAAAAGTTTTGTAGAATATGTTTGCTAGCAGTACCTTCTTGTTGTGTTGCATTTCCACATATCAGAAGGTCATTAGCAAACAAAAGGGAATGAATGGGAGGGCAATTTGGTCCA
This sequence comes from Lolium rigidum, assembly GCF_022539505.1. Lineage (NCBI taxonomy): Eukaryota > Viridiplantae > Streptophyta > Magnoliopsida > Poales > Poaceae > Lolium > Lolium rigidum. Next base: position 110,205,336 of record NC_061510.1, read on the forward strand.
AGGGTAATGCCATTTAAAGTTGCTTGAGAAAGAGCTTGTTGAAGTTGAATAGATAATTCATTTATTGCAAGCACAAACAGGTAAGGAGAAATGGGACAACCCTGTCTGACTCCTCTAGAGGTGGTAAAATTTTCATAAGATTGACCATTAATAATAACCGAGAAAGAAGGGGTCGAAATGCAAGCATGTATGAGATTGATGAAATGACCATGCATCCCTTTACGAGCAAGAGCCAAAAGGATGAAATTCCACTCTAGCCTGTCAAAAGCCTTAGCTAGATCTATTTTCAACATGAAAGCATTTTGTTTCCAGGAAGAGAGTTGGAAAGAGTGGGTAATTTCCTGGACAATGATAATGTTATCACTGATTCTTCTTCCTTCAATGAAATCTTGTTGTGAGGGATGTATATGGTCTAGAAGATGTTGCTTAAGCCTACTTGCCAAACATTTTGTGATAATTTTATAAATAACATTGCAAAGGCTGATAGGTCTGTAGTCAGAAGGAACCTGGGAGATGAGCTTTTTTGGAATTAGGGGAATATGAGTTTTATTTGATTGAGGAGGCAAAATACCAGTGTGGAAGAAGTTGTTGATAATAGCATGAACATCATCTCCTATCCAATCCCAGGTGGCTAAATAAAATTCAACATTAAACCCATAAGGTCCAGGAGAAGCATTTCTTTTCATACCTTTGAGTGTTTCCCAAATTTCCTCTTTTGTTGGGATTAAATCAGTGAATTCATTGCTTTGGGGAGGAGAAGTGGGAATTCTTGGATTAACATGTTGTGTTGACTGTGAAGCGAAGATGGATCTGAAATAGAGAACAAAAGTGTTTGCAATATGATCAGGCATAAAGTGGGTTACATTTTGTTCATCTCTAATAGACATGATAGAATTTCTTATTTTCCTTCTTGCTACTGCTCTGTGGAAAAAAGCAGTGTTTCTGTCACCATCTTTAGCCCAGCTTTTCTTTGCTCTCTACACATAGAAGTCATTTAACTTAGTAGTAGTTTGTTCATATCTTGTGACCAAGTTTTGTTCCTTTGAAAAATCTTGCTGATTAGTAGGAGCACTCTGTAAATTTAAAATCTCTTTTTCTAGATCCTTCAGCTCCTCTGAAGAGGCTTTTTCTTTTTACACCAAATTTTCAGAGAGGTAGCCAATTGATTAGTTCTACGATGATAGGGTTTTCCTACTGATTGCTGCCAAGAGTTTTTAGCATAGGTTTGAAAATATTCTTCTTTTAGCCACCAATTTTCAAATTTGAAATGAGTCATGGTTCTATTGGCTTTTCCATTTGTAGAAAGCAAGATGGGTGTATGATCACTGAAGCTGAAGATTAAAGGTGTGTTGTAGACTCTGGTTATAGGATAATTCGCGCACCATTGATTATTTGCTAAACATCTGTTTAGACGTTGAAATAAAGGAATGGAAGAAAAACGTCTATTAGTCCAAGTGTAAGCAGAACCATTATAGCCAAGATCAAATAAACCAGCTTGCTTAATAAGATCTTTAAACATAGGCATACGTAAGTAGTTGACATTATCATTACTTTTCTCAGTTTTATACATAATGTCATTCATATCTCCTAAGCATACGATAGAGAGTCATTATTGTATCGGTGCTTCGCATTTGCCTTCATTTCTTTTCCTTGTGGATATGTTTGTGTTGTTGCCTCAACATTTTTTTAAGGGGATGAGGAAATTATTAGTGCCAAGCAGTTTGATGTAAGACCTCTCCGTGAGTCTTTTCTGTTTTTGAGGTCGAGAGATGAGAACTTTTTTTTATATATAAGATGGAAGAGAGATGAGAACCTTGACACCGAAGCAACGTGCAGCCCCTTTGCTTAACCACGAGCCACGCAAAAAAAGAAAAAAAAAACACAGTCCAAGGCTCGAAGCCAAAAGAGAAGACGCCGAAAACCGAAGGAAAAGCACACAAGGTTGCGTTGGTCACCCGGAAGGCCGGACGGAATCCTCATCTCATCTTGCAGTTGGGCACCCCCGATTCCTCCCATCTTCCTCTTCCTCGCACAGCCCAAAACCCAACTTCCGATCTCCCAGCTCCCCACCCAGATCTCGAAACCCTCGCCGTCGCCGCGGCCATGGCGAAGCAGTTCCCCGTGCCGCCGGTGGTCTTCAACAACTCCTCCTCCCCCACGCACCGCCGCCACCCCATCCCCGGGACGGGCGCCTCCCCGCCGCCCGCCTTCGCGCCGCCCCGCCCCTCCACCTCCTCCGCCGCCAACCCGCTCCCCTTCATGTCCTTCGACATCGGCCCCGCCCCCTCCAACTCGGCGCCGCCCCTCTTCGCCGGCGGCCCCATCGGCGGCGCCGGCGCCTCCTTCGAGGACGAGCCGCCGCTCCTCGAGGAGCTCGGCATCAACACGCGCCAGATCTGGCGGAAGACGCTCTCCATCCTCCACCCGCTCCGCTCCGCCGACACCTCCCTCCACGCCGACGCCGACCTCTCCGGCCCCTTCCTCTTCCTGCTCTCCTTCGGCCTCTTCCAGCTCCTCGCCGGCAAGTTCCACTTCGGGATCGTCCTCGGCTGGGTCACCGTCGCCTCCCTCTTCCTCTACTTCGTCTTCTCCATGCTCTCCGGCGGCCGCCGCGGCGACCTCGACCTCTACAGGTGCGTCAGCCTCGTCGGCTACTGCATGCTCCCCATGGTCATCTTCTCCGCGGTCTCGCTCTTCCTGCCGCGGGGCGGAGGGCTCATCTTCGGCGTCGGCATGGCCTTCGTGCTCTGGTCGACCAGGGTCTGCACCAGGCTGCTAGCGGAGCTCGCGTCCAGCGGCGACGAGCACAGGGGGCTCATTGCCTACGCCTGCTGGCTCGTCTACATGCTCTTCTCGCTGCTCGTCATCTTTTGATGCTGTCTATATGTTATCAAAGGTATGGCTGCATAGATTCCCTAGATCATGCTAATTATGGTTTGCTGTTATCAGTTAGGCTATTATGCTACTATACAAGTATTGATTTGTAGTAGTGAACAAGAATTTAGTGGCCACATCTGCTTCATTAGCCTACAGACCTATGAGTTCATGAATCCATTTTGCATGCTATGTTTTATAGTTGATAATCCCCTGCATAGAGATTGTTTTTTGGGAGGGTCGGTTTTATTCTGTCTTCATTCAAAATGCAAAGAACATTCGTTCACTGGTTTGTAGTGAACAAGAACTTAGTTGGCACATCTGATTCAATAGTAAACCATTAGCCAACACAGCTATGATTCATGAAGTTCATGAATCCATTTCGCATGCTATGTTTTATAGTTGATAGTCCTACACAGAGATTGGTTTTCTAGAGGGTCAGTTTTATCCTGTCTTCCTTCAAAATGCAAACAACATCCGATTGGATATATTGTTGTCATGGTTGTTCACTTATGTTGTTCAAGCTTGTAATCTATTTGGAAGTTGTTCTTTACTGTCTTGCTTTCCATGAAGGACTTTAGATTGCCTTAGTTCACATGTGAATAAAATTACTGTACAGCCAACAACGAGGATGCTGAAGGTGTTTCTGATGTGTGCTATGTCTTGTCAGTTAGATTCCAAACAGTCTTACTAGAATTGGAATACAAGGGCCAAAGAAAGTAAAAAAGGGTACTCGGTTAGGCTGGTTGCTGGGCGAGAACTGTAACCAGCCAGGTTCTTGTTTCTGCACCCCCACCACCCCTAAAGAAACTCTAAACAGTTTACTGAAATCCTTGGTACAGCAATCAATCCTAAAATCATCCAAGTTTTTTAATCACACATAATTTGTACTCCCTCCGACCATAAAAGGATGTCAGAGATTTGTCCAAATTCGGATGTATATAAATTACTGTTTAGAAAATCAGATATGGAATATTGGATACAATCATACAACTGGAAAGTATTTCACCATTTAATGATAAAACCGTTGCTAGGTGTGTGCTGACGTGTGCCCATGCGCTAGGTGATGTCTGATCGCCTAGCCTTAAGTGCTGCTAGATGTGTGCTTGTGCGAGATAGGTGACAGGCAGACGCAAAACTAGGGAATTATGCCTAGCACTCTTTGTCCAGTGCTTAGCCCAAGTAGATAATGAGAGGATCGGAGAAAATGGTTACATGAGCAATGAAAGCATGTAACAAACCTGTCTGAATCTCTATTTGAGTAGCTTATTTCTCTTCCCTGCAAGCAGATTTAGATTTGTGTTCTCTCTGTTCTTCTAGCGTTGTGTTCGCAATATCTAAATTGCTGTAACATATGCATTACTAGGTTTGCTGTGTTAATGTGTACCTATTATTGAATTTGTGTCCTCCCTTGTATGCAGATCAGGCTCAAAATTCTTTTGCCCCATGGAGTGTACAACTGCATTTGATCAGCCACTGGAGGGGTTTTGCTATGCTGTTACAGAACTATTGATGATCTAGTGTTGTTGGGAAAATGTTCTGTAACGATCTTTTCTTTTTCATCCTTAGTTCATGCGGCATGGTAGGCGGCTGGTATAGATCTTGGTAAAGAAATGGAAGGCAAGATCAGGACAGTACAAATATTATAAGTAGTTAGGTTTTGTTGAAGTGTTGATGGGATCTAGCAATTTTCGAAAGAGTACACTTGTCATCTGTTTGAACTCAGTTCATCGTGCTTGCTTACCACGACTAGTTGTCTAGGGCCATGGTGCCAAATTTTCTTTGTGATTTACTCGTTTCTGTTTCAGTTTGATAAGGGTATTGTCCTATCATTAGAGAATCTGGTAGTTCCTGATTCATAAATTGGAGGTGTCTTTTTTTAGCGATTCATAACAACTCGATCCTTCAGTTTATTCAGTGGAGTTGTTTCTAGTTGTCAACTCCTTGGTGTCTGCATGAGTGTCCAGGTATTCTTTGCTTGTTTGTGCATAAAGATAAAGAAAAAAGCTTGCTGGGCATTATGTGCTTTCCTGCCTTGGAACTTGCATGCTATGTTTACTCTATGTGCCCTCTGCATTCTTTGTGCATATAGGGGCAGTACGTGCTCGCCTACCCTAAATCTTACATGTGTAACTAGTTGCTTCAGTTTCACCAGACGATTTCCCATTTCTGTGGCCTTCAACATCTTGAAAACAAGTGGCCCTGAAAATTCCTATTTGTAATGGGATCTTTGTAATGAACAGATGGCCACACTCTGCACCTCCTTTTTCAAGTCGGTCCTTTCTCAATCCATTTACCACTTGACATAGCTTATGGTCTCTCCCAGCACCTTGCATAGCATTAAGAAGATTTATCATGTGTTCACTGAAAGGATCAGGGGGGTTTGGGTTTTGAGACATAGAAATTTTCAATATTGCTCTCCTGGTGCGTGCGTCAGGCGTGGCGCCTCTTGCAGAATCTGAATCACTGAGCGCAAGAATACTCAAGGCTGTTTATCATCCTTTGATCATACACCTCGAAGTTTCGGTTGGCGCTCACCCCTTGCAAGTGTGGCCCTCTCTACTCGAGGGACGTGATGCCATGAAACAAGGGTTCATTAGAGCAAGTACAATAAGTTCTAGTCAGCTGGCTATAAGGATTAAAATAATATATTGTTTTTTTTTGAAACGGGGGCAAAAGCTTTGCCCAATCTATTGATTAAGAAGGAGTTTTACATGAAAGATACATGTTTGGGACCGAAAAAAGAAACGAAAGCCTACTCTCTCGGCATGATTTGTCCCATTCTCTTGGCGCCCGCAATGACCCAAAGGCGCGCTTCCCTCTTAACCCTATCTAACATTACATGCAACGGAGCGCTCTTATTATGAAAGACCCTAGCATTACGCTCGTTCCAGATTTCCCACGTGACAAGAAGGGTGATGGAGGCCATGGCCTTGCGGTTTCTTGCTTGGTCTCCCGCCATAATATCCCACCACTCGGTGACGGAGAGGTTGTTGCCATTGTGATGTTGTTGCCCCACATCGATTGCCAACCATTGCTTGATGGAGTTCCAAAGTCGGGTTGTGTAGCGACAATTGACGAAGAGGTGGTCGACGGTTTCCGTACATTGCTTGCATAGTGGACAAAGCCCACAATTTGGCCAACCACGCTTTATCAAACGATCGGCCGTCCAAATCCTATTTTGGTTCACAAGCCATGCAAAGAATTTGGTCTTAGGCGGCGCCCACGCTTTCCAAACCATCTTGTCCAAGGGTGAATATATGAGGCCGAACCATTGCATGTCATAGGCCGATTTGGCGGTGTAGCACCCATCTTGTGTGAGCTTCCAAGTGATCTCATCATTTCTATCGGGGTGAAGGAGGACGGTTTGAAGATGAGTCCAAAGATCAACAAATTGTAAAAAGTGCTCCATGGTGAAGTCACTGTGTAGGTCTATCTTGTCAATCCAAGCCTCTTGGTGAAGAGCTTGTGCCACTTTCCACTTTTTGCGCTTGGAGCTCTCATAGATCAAAGGTGCAATATCGATTGCCTAGTTGGAGGAGAGAGATGAGGAGAGAGAAGAGGAGTGAGCTCTTATGCAAGAGCTAGCTCTAGCACGTGCTCCTAGGCACTATGTGAGAGTGAATGGTGGGCCATGCACTAATAAAGTAGTACAATTTTATAGCTCACTATTGTACATGTTGGCTCTAAGATGACTATAGATGACATGGCACTTGGCTTAGAACAAGTTTAATAGTAGAGCCAACTGTTGGCTATAAGTTCTAGCTTCACCTTGTTCAAAGTGAATGGTGGCATAGAATTGATGAACCAAACTGATGTCATAATCCTTGGTGAGCTCCATAATGGGATAGAGCTCAAACTCACCACACATAGCATAGGCTTCTTCAAAGTATCTTGTGGCGGCCATCTTGGCGGTGTCAATGGCGTGTTGAGGGGCTACCCCCTTCTTGAAAGGCACATAGACCTCATAGAAGATCTCCTCTTGAGTCATGTTGTGGAAACGCTTATCCGTAACCCGATTGTTCCGAGGAGTGAGGTAAGGGTTTATTTGCCGGAGCTCCTTGTACTCAAGATAAACCATGTTCTTTATCGACACATGAACTTGCTTGCCACGAACTGCGGGTGACTTGGTATTCCTTTGAGCTGCGAGTTGACGAGCCGTGAGCTTGGATGGTCGAGTTTGTTCAACTTCTTCTTCAATCTCGTCCACCGGACCTTTGTTCCTCTTCTTGGAAGTACCTGGGATACATATATGATGATAGGAGTGATACATGAGTGCACATGGACAAGGAGATCAAAGAACCAGAGCCTGCACAGAATATTGAGTATACAACAGAAAACTGGCCAGGCCGGAACTTTCGGTGAGAACCGGCGGAAGTTCCGCCCCGGGGCGGAAGTTCCGGCGCACAGGGCCGGAACATCCGGCTGTTCGAAGACAACAACATTTTCTCATCAGATCCGCGGGAATGGCGTAGTGAACTGCATTACCACAACATCCTATGCAAGATCTAGTAGGGAAAAAGCATCTAGAGATGTTCTACCATAGCTTAACCTAGAGTATGCCCTATAGTTCATCTTGTGAGGTCTACCCACACATAGAGAGGGAGAGGGCACAAACCGGGAGGAGCCATGATGGGGGAGAGGGAGGGGATGCCAATCCACGGAGCCGATCCGGCGGAGATCGCCGGAGGAAGGAGATCCGGCCGGAGAGGTTGCAGCCGCCACAGGGAGAGAGAGAGAGAGCGAACAGATCTTGGAAAGGGGAAAAGTGGGAGGCAGAAACTGCCCCACCCGTCCCCGGCCAGATAAGTGGGAAAATCGTAAGGGCGGAAGTTCCGCTCGTTGGAGCCGGAACTTCCGGTCCCCCAAAATTTCCACCGACAGAACAACGACATAGCAGGGCAGACGCTGGCCAGAAGGATCAAGCCGGAACTTCCGGTCGGAACGGCCGGAACTTCCGGTCAAGCTGAAAACAGGGCCAGAACAAGATTTTGACAGGGAATGAGGTGCACTCGGAGTAGGAAGAGGATATGGCTTAGATGAGATAGGCTTAGTACAGATGATCCAAACTGTAAGATGGTACATGATCACTCATTTTTGCAAATAACGCAAATGAAGGCCAAAAATGAGCGATTTCCCATAAAAACAAGGAGATGTCAAATGAACACCAATTAAGATCCAAATTACTCCAACTCTTCACAAAGAAGAGTGTGGTGGCCTAGGCCACCATATATGAGTGTTATGGCATGGCCACCATTTGATTGCTCCTCGAGTGCTTCCTTCTTTCAAATCTAGATTTCCTAGAATCATACCTTCGTCCATTCTTGGCAAGCCTTCTTCTCTGATGGTATAGATGAAGACACTGGATCCCCATCCTTAGCCAAACCTTCAATTCAAGCTAGGGCAACAAAGGTTTCATCAGAAAGGGATGGATGGCCTCCACTCGGGCTTGACCTCTCATTCCGTGGTGTCATCCGTGCGTCATCGCCAAGTGTGTTACTCGATTTATCCTATAGTCATTTTGACTCCCCAAATACATTCCTAAGTTGGTGCGTGAAAGGATTACCTAATCTTGATTGATTGAAAATCATCTGGTGTCTTTCTCCGATCATAAAGAACCGGATCCCTATCCGCCTCCCCTGCCTTGGTACGAACATTACGCTCGGCTTTCCCAGCTTTGTTTCTCTTATTGCTAGATCGGGTCAATCGGATCTCTCTTCTCGGTTCTCGCACTACATTACCGACCCAGGTACATTCTTCTTGGCAGCTCAAGACCTTTCTTGTTCCTTGCTCCCAGCAAAAAAAAGCTGCTTCTTAAGTGGATTTATCCGGGACTGATACTCTTTTCCGAACTAATAACCAATGATTTCCATTTTGACCAATGGATACAGCTCATGGTAAGACAACATATGGCTTCTTCCTTGAGGGAATGTTCTAGCCGCCTCCTTCCGCCGTGCTTCCTCCGATCAAACAACTACCTAGGCTTCCTCGCATACTCGGCTTTATCTAGTTTAGGATTTACTATTCTCTGGTGGATTATCTGGTGTCATAGTAGGAATCACCCCTTTCTTCTCAGATGGTATAGATCCGAGTATATTGGTCAAGGCAGCTTGCTCCAATCATGCTTTGTTTATTGAATGAAGAGTTCACTCGTAGAAATGTCCGTTCTTTCCTTTGAGTCATATCCGTAAGAAAAGAAATGAATGTAATCAAGTGGTAGAGCCATCGACATATGAAGAAGCACTTAACCCGTGCTCAACCGACCCATATAGCTTGAGTATGATGGAATGAAGCCCTTCTTCCAATTGAAATTGAGATGGAATTCCTATATTATATTCATGATTACCTATCTTTCTATCAGAAGCTTGCTTCACCACTACTCTATATACTCGGTATAACTACCTTTCATGAAAGGGTTGATTGATCTATCTCGTGTTGATATTTTGAATCATCCGAAGATTGGGGATAATCGGGATTCCATGGTTTGGGTGGTACAATTCTTACATGTATGGTTTGGATGGTACAATTCTTACATGTTTTCAGCACAACTTATGAAATACGAATCCTCATACCAGGATTAATACACGGGAACTACAGGCCTTATCTTCTGGTCCGGTACTTTTCTACTTCGAGAGCTCAGATCATTTCTTCTGCTTCTTCCTTTCATGATATCTTTTCTTTTAAGGTAGGCAAGCTTCGTACTGAAGGTAGTGGAAATCGCAAGACAGTTGCTCAACTGAAAGGTGTTGACTTACTTCAACTCAAGTGAGGTATTTCAGTAAAACGAAAGTGGAACAAATGGAATGACAGATTCCCAGATAAGTTGATCGAAATCATTGAATTTCATTATCAAAAGCAAGTATTGGTTTTAGCCGAAACATGCGCATATTCACTTTGAGCACAGCCACCCGAAGAGGATTCGAAGAACAATTGCTATTTCATTCCTTTGGCTAGGAATCGTAGGTATTGGCGTACGATATATTCGCTCGTGTCTCGTAGGAAAGTCTATCGATGAACGGAAGCACCCCCGCGTAAACCCCCAGAGGTGATGTCTGGTAGTTTAATGTCAAGAGTAGTATACCAACCTATTTGAAAAACAATACAAGCCTTTCGAGACAGTAACCAGGTCAACTCTGCTGCTGCAGTGCCAAGGATTGCAATTTAGCTCTTTGCTTTTCAGTTGAGGAGCGAAGCCCTGTAGTAAATACCTCCGGAAAGTAAAAATCTCATATCCTAAATGCCTTCTTTCTTTTACATAAAGGGAGAAGGATCTGATAAAAGGCGAAGATAAAAGGCGGATTCTATGGATTTTCCCAGCATTTCCTCAACCAGTGGTGTTCCCATGTGGTGGTATACCAATATTGAATTTGTTTCATTCGCTATCGCTATCCCGGGCCGTGCCTTGTAGGAAAGGATCGCTCGCTACAGGTAACCCGTTAATTCGTAAAACGTATGTTTCGTACGATATTATGTTTCGCATATTTCGTAGGAAGCCGAATCCCGGTATTCGTATAGGAATAGGTGTCTTCGGCCGATCAATTGGAGCCGAATCCCGTAGAGGAGTCCGTTTTCGTAGCAAGGAAGGAGCCCTAAGCTAGGTAGCTGTTCTTGGGATTTCCGTTCTTTTAAAAGGGCGGAAATCGCTATGTACTTAATTCTTCTTGCCGAATGGACGAGTAGGAAACCACAGCTATCTTATGTAGTACTTCCTGCCGAAAGGACGGAATCACCTATTGTAACTACTGATTTACGAATTGACGAATGTATGAAAACAACAAAATTACCTGGTTATTCAACCAAAATGGCTTTTATACTTTGGACTAATTAGGCGAGTAAGTTCATAGCCTAGTGGGAAACGCTAAACTAAGGAGTATTCGTCAGTTTTCTGTTATAAAGTGCAAAGACTTCCCCTCCCAAGTCAAGTCCTACTGCCTCTATGGATCGTACTGTTGTGATTCTACCCGCCGCCACTCCCCTCGGTCGATATTTGATAGTTCTTTTTTTTTAAGTTAAGATTAGAGCGTAATCTTCCATTCGGGAAGACCCTTTTCGCAAACCTATCCCCCCTCCTCTAGTCAGCATTCAAAAAGCAAATAATATCAAGTTTTCTCTTTTTCCTAAGAGTTTAAGCCCTTTGTTTTGGGTCGCTGTCCAGGCCTAACCATTCCATCATAGAATTTTCATTTTGCCCCTCTTCCACTTTTTTCTTTTATCTGGTCCCCCTGCTCCAAATCCTGTAGCGCCGGTCCCTACAGACCAGAAACCCGTTTCATTATCTTTGCCAGGTGGCTAACATTATTAATATAAAAGTCTTGTTTGTTATGGGAGTCAGGGTCGTCAACCAATTAGAAAAAAGGGGGATTGCTTCGACAAGACAGAGTCGTGTTAAGCTATCCGCGATTTCGAGGAGGACCCAGAAGAGGTTGAAGTGAAACAAACAAAAAAATCTGCGGAAGCTAAAGATGCCGAATGCCTAATGAATTGACGGCGTGGAAAAGTCATTGAAGACGAGGCAAGCACCTAAAGAAAAGGAAAAGAGAAAAGAGAGGCGCCGAGGCCAACCCTTTTCATGTAGCGCAAAAGGACATCTTGTTAACAAACGAGAGAATGTGGCTTGAACTAACAATCCCCGCTTGGAATGCGCTTTGCATGCTGCATCCGTGAAAAATTGATCCATATATGGTTTGTTTGTGTCGCGTATTTGGTCGAAGCAACAAGTCTTTCCGAGTAATCTGGTACAGACAAAGCTGCTTTGTGCACAAGGATCAATCGTCAACCATATATTATGATTCAACTCATTAGGCTCAGACGTGGATTTCCGCACAAAGACGTTGGTCAGTCAAGACAGACATTCATTCGTAAATACTACGAGCGATGTTCGGTCCTCAAAAACGAAGAAGGAAGACAGTACTGGGGCGGGCCGTCGTCGCCAATATAGCTAGCTTGCCGGAAGTCACCTAGCTGGGCCACTGCCTGGATACATTACTAAAGCTATTCTCTGGTTTTGCTTTTCCTTATTCCCGATTCCCATAATGGAATTTTTTATGAACGATTCAAGCTTTCTTCACATCTCCTCCTGGGCCCAATTTAGCGAGCTCCTACCCGTAGTGGCCTCCTACGTTGAAACTGTAGTTGAAACTGCGGGGAGTGTACCGATGCCACAAAGGCCTTAGGTTTGATTCGACTTCTTTTCCAATTGTCTTTATCTAAAGGCAGAATTCGCTTGTTTATAGGTCTCCAGCGCTGGCATAGACTTTTTGGAACATGGATCAAAAGCTAGCCCGAAAGCAGCTTACCCTGATTCCCTTAGCGATTTGACTAAAAGCCGAGTTAGCTAAGAATGCAGGAAAGAGAGATGATCTTAAAGAAGATAACCAAGTGGTGTATCAGCCTGATAGCTTGCTTGGCTCCTTTACCCTTCTGGGTTAGAATGGGTACCTCGCGGTTCTACAGGGATCCATTCCATCATCCATCACTCTCTGTATCCAGGCTCGCCTTCACTCGGTCAAGGGGTAGCCCTTTACCTCGTTCCGGTGTGATGAACCCTTTCATTCCTAGAGCTGGGTATCTCCAATTTTAGTAACCAACTTGCCATCCTTCTCAACCCACAATTGGAATGAATCCCGATAATCCTTAGTTAGCTGCCCAGAAGGCGATCCAAACAAGAGCTGTATCAGCTCATGGGGATGACCCTGAATCTCTTTCTCTGGTCTGTCGAACCAACCAACTACCATGTAAACAACTATACCATGACTAGTTGACCCACCCAGTGAGTAACAACTATCGTAGCGAACCTAAAGCATTTAGGCTTACCTCTTGGTAAACTTTGACTTTACTTTTATATTACGCATAACCTTCCATCCAGTGGCCTTCCACCAGATCTTTCTACATCCGTGGTTATTAGACAGGATTCACTGCTTCTACTTCTTGCGTTCATAGACTGAATTCCACTATCTTAGCTCGCTTATGGTGGGAGTGTTCACTCGCTATCCTTGGGTAGTATCTTCTTACCGAGGGTATGACTACAAGAGCACAGCCAGCTGTATTCATGCTCTTCGAAGTACCCCTTTCTTGTCCACAGCTAGACAGCTCGTACTCATTTGCCCAGCAGTGGTCGGGTTCTACGAAGTACCTATAATCACATGAAAACCATGAAAGTAGGTGGATACTTATGCAGAGGCGGGGACAGGATTCGAACCTACAGTCTTCAGGTCATGAGCCTGATGAGTTGACCAATTCCTCTACCCCGCTTCTTCCCCCGATCTTTCTTTCCCGGATAGAACCAACGTTTAGGTTGCGGCTAGGCGCAGAGCTCCTAACGACTGGTACGAACTTGCTGAAAGCACGAGCTTCCAAGCGAAAGAACAAGGGATGAGCGCTTTGTTGCTAAAGCGCAGACGTTTTCTTTCTTTTCTATACGCTAATTCCTGACTGAACCTCAGTCCACAGTTTGACCTATCTTTCTGTAGATTGATGCACTAATAAGACTCCAAATCCTTGGTCCCTTTCTTTTGTAACCTCTCTTAGGAACGGCTAGGATCCTAATCTATATTCCTTCCTCCTTGGCGTCAGATAACTCCAATAAAGCATGACTGAAGTCGATATAAAACGTGTCGAAGAGCAATAGACTCTGTTTTTTATAGAGCTTATCATTGTCATTGATTGACCAGCATGACTTATGGATTGCATTTTCAACTGTGCTATTTGCATAGTAGTATCAAGGCTCTGCATCATTCTTGCTAATCAAAGGTTACGAAAGATAAGGCTTTCAATTCCATGCAATTCAAAGGTGCTTACTTTTCCCGCGAACTTCTGCAATCTCTCTCGGGATCTCGGAGGAGAAGACTCTGTCCCTTGTCCATTTACAGGTATGAATAGGTATTGTTCTCTTCACACAGAGAAATCTTTTCTAGAGCACGGCATTGAGCACCAGTTATCTGGAACTCTGGAGAAAGATATAATGACATCAACAGTTCTTCTTTTCACTTTTTCTTCCTACCTCGGCAAGACTACTTACAACAGTATTGGTTTGCCTTCAATTCCCCCTAGACCCATCTTTCGTAGAGCTAAACCTCTGTATGTGAATAGATTCCGATCAAGCAAGCAGGAGAATAAATCCAAGGAAAGTAAAGTGGTCTTCTTTGAAGTAATGGACCGAGAATGGTACATGTGAAGGTGATGCCGCTTGTGTTACAGGATATATAAGTACATGAGCCCGGTCCTTTGATTATCGATCTGGAAAAGAGAGAAGAACCGGAGATGGGGGCAGATCCTTCTAGAGATGGACGCGCTTTTTGACTCGAGAAAGTACTAATTAATTAATAGGGGCGCACTTGAGGTGCAAGCCGTTTCTTGTTGCGCCAGAGGAGAAAGCGTGTCGACTGGCTCTAGTGAGTGGTCTTTAACAAACCTAGGCTAATCTTAGCCAACAGCCGATCTCTCTTGATCGATCAATAGAATATGAGACCTCCGGGTCAGCATTTCCTGTATCTGGTTTCGGGAAAGCTAAGCTATTCGTTACAAAGGAAGCAAGTTAACCACGAATCGATGAGTGTGTATCACTTTGAGATGGAGAAAGCGGCTTTCTTGCCTTCACTATAAATGAAGAAAATTTTCACTGATCTTGACGTCTGCCTGATACTGGATGCGGTAAAAGCTCGAATGACCTTCAACCACTCCTGCCTGCCTGCCGGAACTATTAAGCTGATAGGAATGAGAAACAAGCTGAGCTGAAACATTACGGGCAGCTACATCTTCGGAAAGTGCACGTCGAAATTGATAAAATGTTACCTGAGAGTGCTTATGGCTCACCTTCCTGCTTCCTATATTTTCCCGGATTCAACTAATAAGAAGCGCCCTCTTGCGAGAGAAAGTCACCCATCATATCTATAGAATAAGACCCCCAATCTGCCGGTGCAATCCACGTCGCGCGCTTGATTCCTTTCTGTTTAAAACCATATCCTTTCTTTGCCTATTAGACTACCAATTCTATACGTGATTTCACTCTGGTCACTAGTATTTGTATTATCGAATATCTCCTTTTCACTACTAGTGTACGATGAGATTCTATGTGAGTTGTATGATCAGTGAAGTAATTGTATTCTGATTGCATTTCTCGGATGAAATATTTATCAAAGTCAAGAAGGAAGTTTCTAATATTATTCATATTATAGCTATCTTTAGTCCCTATGTCAAAATAAGTAGAATATTGTACTAGTAAAATGAAATTGAGAATCATTATTTCTTTTTTACGTATCTTTTTTTCGGGATTATGTCGAATGATGTCAATACCCGTGTTGTGGCGTAAGCCACCTCTAGCGTTGTTGCTTGGCTAGAGAAAGACACCCCTTTATGTATATAGCCAGTATTTAACCAGACCTATAAATGATGGCCGTTGATCGGTCCCTCTTTTTCAAGCTTATCTTTATAGACGGCTGGGTGTGGGGGGTACCTTTCTTTAGAACAAGTATTCGTGATACCGGTTTCCCTCCCTCGGTCTACAGTCAACTACTGGGCTGCGGATTCAGGGACAAGCAAACTGTGATGACAGTACCTGGAACCCGAAAAGGGTGACCCCCTTAGGGTCAAGTAGTTCTCTTGTCTGATAAGATCTATGGGTTTCATAGGATCATTAGACGCCCGAGCGAGTAGGCATCGCATCTTATATCTCCTGTATGATAGATAGTATATAAGAGTTATTGAAACTAACATACTATATAGCGTCTTTCAAGTATACTATCTCCCCACTAACGACTATCTTTTTCAAGCGTAGAGCGAAGTCGATGAATGATATACTTCTTTTAGCTGAATCATTGACTCTGATCGGAACCTGGCGACCCCGAAGGGAGAACAAGTTCAAAGAAAGAGATGTCCGAATGGTTAATAGCACGAGCTCTGCCCCATCTATTGAATCATTCAAACTGGAGAGTCCAGTATATTAAACATAGGGTATAAGTATCATAACCTATACTCTAGTAAGAAATATTTACCATGAAGACTTTCAAAGCGGGGAATAATCTTCATTCCTAAGACAAGGGCCCTCCGCTTTTTGGGGCATGGGGAAAGCATTTAAGAAGCAGTATGTGACAGGATATAACCATTTACGCTGAGGACAATGAGACTGACTTAGGCCTGCGAACCTACCCCCAAGACTTTCATGTCTAACGGAAAGTGAAAGTGCTGAACGCATTGCATTACTAGCTTGACGTTATTCTCCTTATATGCTAATTGTGTGAGAATTAGCAGCTTATAAGCATGTACGCGATATCTGATCAATCGCTCCTGCCGGTTGTACAGATTCTATCACTGGCTTTAGGTTATTCCTTCTCGGACCTGACGTCTCCATCACTACTAATAAGGCCACTTTCTTTTGTATCGGGCCTTCAAAACGCAACGCAGTAGAAACAGATAGCTGAGTAGGGAGTGCGGCCGAAGCATCCATAGCTTAGCGATTATGTTCTTATAGATAAGGATTAGACGGATGTAGACAACCAAGAAATCTAAGGTGAACCAATAGAAATAGAGTCTGGTGGAAGCGGTCATCCCGTGGGGAGAGACTCAAGAATATGATAATATGATGACTCCGCTGCGCTGCTCTGCTGACTAGCCGTTTCCTCTTCTAAGTAAATAACCTGCTTCAGTTCATGCTCCTTGCTGGCATAACCATATTAAGCTGCATTGGATAAACAATCGAAACTCCGTAATTGTTAATAGTAGGGTAGCGAAGTAGCCGGGGTTGCACGCGTCATCAGAATTCTAGTATAAGGAAGCGACGGGAAGGGAAAGGTGATTACAAAATACGGATACGTAAGGGTTGTGTTTATTGACTATCACAGGAAAATGGTAATAATTTATCACACATGGTATCAGAGCTGATACCTTCACCCAAACCGTAGACGCCGGCGGTGAAGAAGGAGGTGAGGGCGCCTGCTTTGATTAGGCTTACTGTAAGTTTGTTTGAAGCTCCGGAGTCTAGTCTACCAATGGGTGCTATGGTGTGTCCTCCCCTCTAAGGTCTCGCTTGGATAATCGACTCTTACGACCCACACAGGAGAGGGTTTTTCCCAACCGTTCATGCCTCTCGGCTATTAAATAAAAGAGTGGGCTCTTTGAAGCTAGGTATTAAGCACAGGAAGGTATGGGAATATAGCGAGCACTTTCTTAAACTTAAACCGAGATGTGAGACTACTAAAGAGGCAGGTAAAGTGGGAAGTGGGATTCATGATGCAAGCTTATGAAGAAAAAAAGAGATCTCATTAATGCGTAAAAAAAAAGAATAGCAATCCCTCGCCATCTGAGCCAGAACGAATCCCAGTAAAATTGCTAAATGCTTTTGGCATTTTTTTCCCTCGCATTTCCCTAATTCTTTTATTAATATGGGAATGGGAGCAAATGAGGAGGCATCGAGTCGAAGAAATGAATTGCTCTTTGGCTAGTGGAAATGGGGTTCTTGTCGTCAACGAAGTAACAGCTCTATTTGGAGAGTGGAGCCAGCCTCAAAGCCGCCTTGGTTCTATAGTAATCTCTCAGCGTTTGAGTTGACTAATCCGATGGTACTTGAAGAAGAGTGAAACGACGAGATTTCCTTATAGGAGGAGAAAGGGATTCCTGTTGCTTTTGGGTGGGTCCAATCAAGGTACGAAAAAACTCTTTTCCCACGGCTCACTAATACGATCCTATCTTACCATTCTTCTATCCTTCTTCATCACGGGACAGAAGCATAACGCTGATCTATGGACGAAGGAAGGTATCAGAAAATTCATTATGACCTAGACCTAAACCATGCTGATATTGAACAGAGGAGGAGTTCTTGTTACTACTTCTCGCTGGCACCAAAAGAAGTTTCGCCTGATTCGGACCTTTTGTGGTGGTCTGCCGAGGACAGCACCTAAACAACCCTTGTGCCATGGAATATTCCCTTTTACGATTGGAGAACCTGGCTTTGATGACATTCCTGAGGAAGGTATTTCCCCTACTAGGCTCGTTGCTTCGCTTATTAAAGATCAGAGAAGCGAATGCCTCTCGTAATTGATTGAAAAGTGCTCGCCTCTAGTTCCGGCAGATGCCTGCCATGTACCATCCGTGGAGGAAGTAGTGGGTTATTGGAAGTATAGGATTATTTATCAAGTGTCACCAAGGATACACCCCACTTACTAAATAGGCCTGTGGATGCGGCATCTGGCTCTATGCGATGAAAGCAATGGGAAATGAGATTCTGGGTTTGATTACTGGTACAAACAAGTTCAAAGCTAGCGAGAGCATAAAGAACGGTAGATTCCATTCAACTGGTAGGTCAAGCCCTTACCCATAACACTTATTCCAAAAGGGCTATCCGAAAGAGGAGATCAATAATTCCACTATCAATATGGGTAGGCTGCTATATCTAGAAAGAGAAGATGAAAGGTTTTTTTTTGATTATTAGCAAAGGTACTTATCTTATTACTCAGCTAGGCACTTACAAACCTATTTATTTAAAAGTTCCACAGTCAGGAAGACTCGGAATCATTCTCACGGCCACCCCACACGGGAGCGGCTTCTCCGCCAATCGATCATCACTTGCATACAAAAGCCCCTTTTCCAATGGAAACCTGGGGAAATACAGTTGCTCAATTCATTCGATTTCGAAATAGCGTATAAAGTGATTCTTGCAATTTCACTGCAGGCAGCGTAGCAATTCTCGCGGGAATCTCGGTCTTGTTTGGGCCGATTCCTTAACGAGAGCCTAGTCGAAAGCGCCCATAAAAAGAGTCAATCGTTTTCGGTATGGGTACGCAGGCCCCTAAGGAAGGAAGAGAGGTGGAAAGTGTTGCTGTGTCTAATTTGTTTATAATCGAGATTGTATGGGTGTTTAGTCTACCGAAGATCAAAAAAAATAGTGGATTTAGAGTTTTGTTCGAGTTTACCTGTCAAGCCCAAGATAAGGTTAGGGTTTCTTATTCCACTAGCGGGGTGGAGAAGACGAATCAACCAAAAAATACAAGAAGATAGAATGGGAAGAAAAAGCGCGAAACAAAGTTCAGTATTTACTCGATATGTTAGAAGGAGCGAAATTAATAGGTGCCGGAGCTGCTACAATTGCTTTAGCCGGGGCTGCTATCGGTATTGGAAACGTGTTCAGTTCTTTGATTCATTCTGTGGCCCGAAATCCATCATTAGCAAAACAATTATTTGGTTATGCCATTTTGGGCTTTGATCTTACAGAAGCTATTGCATTGTTTGCACTAATGATGGCCTTTTTAATCTTATTCATTTTCTGATAGCAGAAAAAGTCAGAAAACGGAAATATCTCTCTGTCTTGTTCCGCGGATTGGGCGTCCTATCCGAGGAATGAATGGTAGCCATCATGATCTTTTCTGTTTCTATATATATGGGGGTCCCCGCGGCATTTCCACGAATCAATTAATGTTCCGATTTGTTGATCGTAACTCTCGTGCTTGAAGTGGGCGAGGAAATCAGTTCTTCATTGGAAGAGTTGGCTGGCCCGGCCCGCATGATTAGGAAGGCTTTTCTCGCCAAGCTGAACTGCGAAACCAAGGGACGCTTGGAAAGAAGGGAACGCACGGCTCTTATCTGGTTCGAATCCAGTTCGTCCCCGCCACAAAGACTACACCAAACTACACTAACTATGAGTTTATGAAAGCGCAGAAAAAACGATAACTATATATGATAATATGAAAGCAAGAACTAATTTCCGGCCAAGTTCCGGAATTCCAGAAAAACCATACTGGACATACTGAGCCATATTTTCGACGTTTCCGGGACTTGCCCGGAAGTTGGGCGGAAGTTCCGCTGACCGGAACTTCCGGCCAACTGCACCGGAACTTCCGGCCACTGAATAAACCTTCAAGGAAAAGCGGCGCTGAGAAGCCACTGCTGGAAGCAACAGGGCGGAAGTTCCGCCAGCTGGGGCCGGAACTTCCGCCAGAGATGAAAAACCTGCATAATCTTCAGAACTGACATACAATACCACCAACCATGTATATATCATGAAATCTTGAACCTGTCTACATCAACGCACATAATATATACCTAGTGTTGACATAAAACACACAAAACCCAAAAGGGCGGGAAATGTTCTTTCAGTTTCAAATAATCAATAAAGAGCTGTCGGTACTAAAAAAAATCAACCACTTGACATAGCTTATGGTCTCTCCCAACACCTTGCATAGCATTAAGAAGATTGAGAGGGCTTTTTTTGTGGGTAGCCACCGACAGATGTTGGTGGTTTGAGTTTCCATCGATTTCTTTACTAGAGCCCTTCAGTTGAGATGACCATGGCTTGAGTGAAAGGATTCGACAAAGATTTGTGTTGGTTTGGGAAACCCTTTCAATTATACTGCCCTACAACTTAGTTGGAAAATGGAGAGAAAACTCCCTTTTGGGAGGCTCAATGGCAGAAAGTCTAAAGATATTGGAAAGCCCAATAAGGAGAAGAAAGATCCTGGGAAGCGGAAGATGGAATGTTAAACAAGCTCCAAATAATGAAGGATGGATCTCCAAGATCAACATGAACGTTGACCACATCCACAAATATGCTACTCTTTAGGCTTGATCGTGGGCAAGTTAACCTTCAAGACTGAGTGGTGGATTATATCACTTGAATCTAACCGAAAATGGGCAATATTCTGCTTAAACCGCATACAATACAAGGCTCACTTCTATGGAGTACCTTCTCAACTATAAGCTCCTCGCTTTGGAATATTTGGAGTTCCCTGAAAATCAAGCTCTTCGCTTGGCTAGCCATTCAAAATAGGTTTTGGATCGCCGACCGCCTCGAGGGGAGGGGTTGGACGAATTGGGGTGTTTGCCCACTTTGCAAGCGTGCACCAGAATCAGTGAAACACATCTTTCTTCATTGTAGATATATACCACACAACTTTTGTTCTTAATCAAGGATTGATTCGGACTCCACTTGTCGACTTTCAAGCTTGGCTGACACAATCTATCTCCTCTTGGTGGTGTACAATGAAAAAGCCAAAGACTTGGCTTCCTTCATTCTCCTCGATTCGTGTGAAATTTGACTGAGCGCAATGACAAGGTCTTCAAAAACAAGCATGCTCCATAAGTGATTCTAGGGAAGATTAATTAGGCATGAGGCTAATATTTGGGTTTTAGCCCCGCGCGAAGGGTACGAGTAATTTGATGCCGTGAGAGTAGGACGATATTGTAGTGAAACACTTTTAATTGTTGTACTACTCTCCTTTCTTCATTACTTCATCCGTTCGCTAATGTAAGGTATTTTAGCCTTTTCATAAATACATGTGTGTAGACGTATTTCAGTGTCTAGGTTCACTTATTTTGGTTCATATCTAATTCACATTTTTTACATTAGTGAATAGAAATGAGCAAAGGTTTTGCCCTTGTGTTTTCAAAAATAGATAAACCAGTTTGTCGTTGTAATGGAGGTCAGTAGATCTCATCTCGGTGTATTTTGATTTGTGATCATCATCTTCCGTTAGACATGCCATAGCTCTGACGCTGAGTTATAATTTTTTCGGTCAACAAAAGCCTTTCAGTAGTACAACTCTCCTTCACCTTCGCCGAGTTGGTGTAGTTCCAAGGTACCCTCCGTCCATAAAGGATGTCTCAAGTTTGATTAAAATTGGATGTATCTAGACCCAGTTTAGTATATAGATACATTTAAATTTTGATAAAATTGAGACATCTTTTTATGAACGGAGGAAGTACTATTCCCCTGGTCGCATTAAATTGACGCGCAACCCTATTTGTACCCGTTCTGAATCAAATTTCGGAAATTTCATCCTCCTCCTAAATCAACGCGTCTTCCTGCTCCTCCAAGATCCAAGTAGTACAACAAAGCTAGCGTTGGCTCGATAGATTTTCTCCCGAGTCGCGAACAATGCTCTGCTAATAACAGACTAACGGGCGGTCGGGCGCGGTACCAAATCACCAGCGCCGCCGGGCACCAACGATGACCACCACTATGGGTGGCCGCCGCCACAGAGAAATCGAGGAGGCCGCCGCCGATTCGCCTGACAAAACCCCCTCAACCATCCCATCTGGCGGTGTGCCGGAGGACGGCGCCGCCCCACATGAGACCCCTTCTTCTTCCGAGCCCAACGAGGAGAAGAAGGACGAGCCGACCCCTGCGCCGCAGCCGAACCCTCGCGCCCTGAGGCTCAGGCTGCTGAACCTCATCCGCGCCTTCTACCTGGAGGCGCTCTCCCGCCTGCCCGCCGCCCGGCTCTGGAGCACGCACGCCCGCGGCGTCCTCGTCGCCGGCCACTGCTACGGGCCCTTCTCTCCCGTCGACAACATCCTCGTCAACGCCGTCTGGTACGACGCCGCCTTCCCCCTCTGCCCCACCGCCGACTTCCACTTCGGCGATGTGCTCTGCATCAGCCACCAATGCCTGGCCCGCATAGCTCACCGCTCCCTGGAGGGCCTCGTCGCCTGCCTCCTCCACCTCTGTCCCTCCCTCTCCCGCGACGACGCGCTCTGGCACCTCCATCTCTCCAGGGCCGACCTCTCCCAAGCCATCGCCTCCGCCTCCGCCTTGGCACCTACACATGCCGCCTTTCTCGCCGCCGCCGAGGCCGCGCACCACCCCGTGCCGCGCGCCATGGCGCACTTCGCCTCCTCGGTCCTTCCCACGGTGGAGCATGATGCGGACATGCTTCTCCGCGTCAACCAGGTGCTCTCGGGCACCGACCTCGACGGCCTCTCCGCCATCCTGGTGCCCTCCCCGATTACAGAAGACCTCTGCCCCCCTCCCCCACTGGTGACGACCTGGGTATCCGCCATAATCAAGTCTCGCATTGACGGCTGCAGAGATTCCCAGGAAACCTCACGCCAACTGGCTAAAACTGCACTGCGCAAATATGCTCAGCAAACAGGTCAACACTACGAGCTCCATATGTTTTGTGGCTTGCATGTGTTCTTTCGAACGGAAGCCTTTTATTGGCACACCAACTTCTTGGCACGGCCAAAGGATGCGGCTGGTGAGCTGCCCATCTACTTCTTCGCCGAAGCAACTGTACCCATGGGTGACGACGATGAATTCCTGGAGGAGGATATCGTCTTGTGCTGCCCAATCCAACCATCTAGAATTGGTATGTATGCGCTCTCCCAACACTTTGATCTATTACATATTCTGTTTCTAGCACTGTGCTGCAGTTTAGACACTTACATAACTATTGCCGACCCTTCTTGTCTTGCATACTATATAATCTGCTGTAAGCTCTTAGCTCAGTGAGAATTAGAATACGCACATATTTGAACCGAGGCTCAGCCCAGATGGCTAGGAGGTGCTAATACCTACCATGCCCGTCCGACCTTGAGTTCGGATGCCAGCACCCACTCTCGGTTTGCACACACCTAAATTCTTTTATTAAACTGCTTGGAGGGCTAGCTGTTTAACCCCCAAGTCACGTTTTCTTAATGCGCATAAATTGTTCATTGCTAGCAATTTATTTAGTTATTTATCCTGTCATGACTTGGAAGGTTGACTCTAGCAATACAACAGATAAAAATAGGGATTTAAATATTATACAAGTTCAGCTATTGCAAGTTCACTGATACAAATAGGAATTTAAATATTATACAACTTTATTGAAACCTATAAACTCCATCAAGATGTATATATAAGAACAATTCATTGTCCTTGAAACATGTCAAGAGTGATACATAGTATCAAACAAATTGTTATGCCCAGAGCACCAAGCCCAAGTCACTGCAGTTTCTGGGGATCTAGACACGAAATGATGCCAGTTCCTTGGATTTGCAATGTTGGCTCATAATATGCAGTCCTGATAGAAAATTTTAGGGAAATCTTCACGTTAACTACTTTTGCTGCTCCAAATACCATTTTTCGAACCGAATGCACATTGATGCGTTGGCTCCTTTCATGTAGTCTTCATTGTTCTGCAGTGCCACCATTTCCATCTCGAGTCACCCTCAGTATTTCTAAGCTAATTCTAGTCACACATTTACTCTTTCTGATGATATCCCCAACTAAATTCCACATCCACCTGTCTTCGTTTTGTCTTGGTGATCCAAACTCCATTTTGTTTTATCAGCCCCTGTCCAACTGTCTTTACTATCTCGGCTAGCTTAACCTTATTGAACAAGTTACATGGTTTTGTAATTTTATTTGCTGTTTGAAGTTTTGCACGGAGTATATTTTTGTTTCTTTTCTATTGTGAAAAGCTCTTCTGCTGATTCTTCTTTCTGGAACATGTAGGTGGGTGTCGTTCTTGTAGTGCCGGATACATAAAGATCAACCATCCTATCGACAAAGAACATAATGGTGGATTGGAGGAATATGATGCTGACAAGATTGGGAATGGAGATGATCACTGGGCTTATAATTTTCCTCCGCTTGTGGACTTTATCATGTTCGATGCCGAGAGGGACAGTGCAACTGTATGTGCTGTAGAGAAGAGCTTTCCTCAGAGTTCTGACGGGGATGAAAGCGCAGAGGATTTCTGGATCCATCAAGCATGATAGCAGTTAGCAGTAGTAATTTATATAGTATGACTGCATAGAGCATCTGACCGCTAGTGCCTATCTTGAATAATTATGTTTTTGTTCTGTTTTGTATGATATGTTGTGTTTCTATTTGACATTGCCTAGTGAATGTTGCTACTTGATATGTCTGTGTTCTATTTGACATGATGTTGCCTAGTGAGTATTATTATTAATATCTTAAAGTTATGATTGTAAATGTGCCAAACTGACTGGTTTTCTGAATCTCCCTTAATTGTCGGAAGTTTACAGTCCACTTGCAGTTGCAAACGCATTGTTCCATATGCCAACCGGCAATAAAAAAAACTATTAAGTTAGTTCCCTAAAAAACTAAATCACGCATTTTTTTAATCTCATGCTCTATTTGAAGCAACATTTTCATGCTTGGATCTGCTCAATCCATTTGGCAAATGTTCTGGGGTTAGTATTGCTTACATGGATAGCTTCTATAGTACTGTAAGCACAGGACAACGCATTGTTCCATATGCCAACTGGCAATTAAAAAACTAAGTTAGTTCCCTAAAAAACTAAATCACGCATTTGCTGTATTTGAAGCACTGTAAGCACCAAGACAAACGATTCACCTGCTTTCCAGCAGATGCACAAGGCAAATCAATGTATACGTATGTATACGTACTCGTGGCGTTAAGAACAAGCGTGCAAGTGCTGGTTAAATTACCGTGATGCTCTTGGTTATACAAGCGATACCAGCTGTCCTAAGTGTTATGAACGAATTAACCAAACTACCCCCAGGTCCCTGAAGTCCTCACTGTATAGTACTAACTACAGTCTTAACTTAGTTGTTGTCTTGATGGAAACAATTTTCCTTCCCCTTCACCCGAGTGATTTACCGTAAGAGCAGAAAGTTACAAGGGCTGTTAAGCCGTCAACAGCACATAAGAGCACACCAATCTGCATATGTTCTTATACTGCGTATGCACAGAATTTGTCGATGGCAAAATTTGGGCTTGCTTAGGTGCTAAACATCCTGCCACAGCACTGTTGTAATCCTCTGGTGATATATCACAGCGCATGCCCTCAATGCGGCCCTAGCAAATCTTTTTCATGAGCGATTTAATCAAATCCAACAACCAGATAGCCAGAATTGTTTCACTTAACAGGCATTGTATCTCTAGCCTTCATTGGTTCACCTAGCTTGCGTGTGCAGAGCTTCCATAACTCTTGCTTCTGGCCTTGATATTCTTTATGGAGCTAACCTGTAGAATTGTCGCCCACTCCCGGTCTTCCTTGAAAACTTACTTCATAACTGACATGCACCTAACCTGAAATGAAAGGGACCAAGTCAGCTATGTTGCTACCTTTCTTACCAGTGGCAACCCTTACCCCCAGCATGAAAGCTTTAATTATGGCAAGTCTATTAGCAGGCACATCAGTACAAGACAGGCCACCGATGCAGCATAGGAAAAAAAAAAAGGAAACATGTGGTACTCCCTCCGTCCACAAATGGATGCCTCAACTTTGTCAAAAAATTGGATGTATGTAGACCTATTTTAGTATCTAGATACACCCAAATTTGTCTAAAGTTGAGACATCTTTTTGTGGACCGAGGTAGTATGAAACTTGGGCATGCATGTTGTACATAAACAAACAATAGTGTACTCCGAAGTAGCTATGTTCGCTTGGCTTACCCCACCTACATGTGTATATATTTGTCCTATGGCCTCATGGATATACAAGTTGCATATTTCCGAATAGTCTATACATTTCTACAACAGTAGAGATATTGACATCAATGATCAAGTTGTGTTTTTGCCAAATTGAAACAAAATATCCAATCTCAGAAATTAGTTCGCAAGCTAATTACTTCCGAAGAACTACATGGAAATTTAACGCAAGTGCAGAGAATAAGAGTTCTGCTATGCAAGTATACAATCTATAATTTTTTTACTGGAAAAGAAGTGGATGAGTCTCAATAGACAGTTCGAGTATTCAAGAGGAAATTTCATTGCAGCATGTCACTTACCATGAATAGATTCATCTATTCTGATAGCTTTACCATCCTCAATCTGCCCATGGCCAATTAAACGCCAACTGACATTCATGGGTCTAAGAAGGAACACCTTGTCCTTTATCCTTGCACAAATTGGAGATCTGAGACTAACTATAATAGTATTCTCATTCACGATTTTCCACACGCGTGCTTCTGCTGATAGCATTCCAATGGTCAGCAACAATTTCTCATCTTTCTCAATCTTTGGGACTTCCTTAAATTCTTCGATATAGGAGTTGAACATCAGTGGCAGAAGCGATATTTTGACCTACAACACTCCGAATCATATAATTATTTACGAGACATGCCTGAACACAAAAAAGAAGTTGGAGACAATTGACTACTACTAGTATGAAGTTTTCTAACCTTCATCGCTGAGAATACCTCAGGCAAGGAATTGACATCACCTATAATATAGCCCGACAAGTTTACGACAATGCCACCAATTCGGTCGTAATTAATGTTACTCCTGATTGCAATCATATCACCTGCAACTGCTTGCTCCAACTGCACATTACCTCTTATGGAATCTAGACTTGCTACATTGATAATGATTGGATTGCATTTTGGTTGACCGTCCTTATCACGGCTAACTGATCCTGGACGAATTTCTAGTTGTTGATTTTTCTTGACAGTTCCCTGAAATAAATGGTAAAGATAAAAGGTTCTAAATAACGGATAATAGATGACAGATTGACTTCAGGACATGAATATCAAATATAATGCGATATGCATTCGTATCAAAGGTAGTCAGAATCACGAGATAACAGATTGAAGGCGAGTCACTTTGCTTCTTTAATAGATGATGAATGCAAAGGAACATTAAATGGAAGGCGAGTCGCCTTTCAAGGAAGGTTCGTGCACAAATAAGAGATGAATCAACACTACAATTTTGTCGTTTCTTGTATATACCATTTAATGTTGTTAGGAATCCTGAGTTCAGCAACATGATCCATATGATTGATAATTATAGTACTCAAGCCTCCTTCATAACGTGAAAAGAGTTATATTTATGGAGAAAGAAAGTTCGGAAAATGATCAATGTGATTTCTGAGTATAAAGGGTGGAAAAAAACTGTCTGCACTATCATGTCAGATGGTTGGACTGATAGAAAAAGATCATTATATAACTACTTGGTGAACGGCCCAAAAGGTACTGTCCTTTTGTCTTCAAGTGACAGCTGGGAAGGTATTTGGCACATAAGATGAGATATTAGAGTGGGTTGGAGAGAAAAATGTTATCCAAGTGTTACTGACAATGCATCCAACTATAAAGGAGCTGGTGATCTCTTGATGGAAAAAGGGAAAAAGGTCTACTGGACACCTGCTGCGCGTTGCATTGACTTGATGCTTGAGGATCTTGAAAAGAAAATTAAAATGCGGTCCACTAAAATCACAAAGGGCCATAAAATCACTATTTTCATCTATTCGAGGACTACACTTATTTATGGTTGAGATAATTAACTGAAGGAAAGGATTTAGTAAGGCCTGCAGTCAAAAGATTTGCTACAGCCTACCTGACATTGTCTTGTCTTGAGAAAAATAATGGTACACTGATCAATATGTTTAGTTCAGCTAAATGGAAGGCAAGTCACTTTGCTTCTTTAACAGAGAAAAGAATTCAAGATATTGTTATGGACAGTAAAGGTTTTGGCCTAATTTTGTGGCATGCTTGAAGGCCCTTAGAACGGTTGATTCTAATGAAAAGTCAGCCATGCCATTTTTTTATGCTGAGATGGACAATGCAAAGGAGGGGGTAAAGGCCAATTTTAACAAAGTGAAGAAAATGTACATCAGAGTAACATGAAATTGCACATGTTCTTTCTTATTGTGACTATTTTTCTTTAAATTTTCGCTAATTGTTTATCCATTATTTTTCAGCCATATTCCAGTATGGAATATCAATAATGAAAGATGGGAGACAAAATTCCAAAGGCCTCTGCATTCAGCTGCATCTTATCTGAATCCACATTTCCATTATAGGCCTGATTTCAAGGGTTCTCAAGTTACAGTAGAGCTCTATATTTGCCTTAAAAGAATGGTTCCCGATGTAAATGAAAGGGTAAAAATAGACATGCAGATGCAGCTTGATTTATTCGAAAATGCTAGGGGTCTATTCGGAATGGAGTCTGCAGTTCTGACTAGATCAAGAAATCACCAGGTTAATATTTGCACAGAAGCAACTACACCTCTTCAGCATGCTGCAGCTAATAATATATCTGTCAGTGTGCTAGCTGTTAGGTGGGATTCTTATGGACATGAATGCCCATAACTGAAAAGGTTTGAGTTTAACACATGCAGCTCTTCAGTGTGAAGCGAATTGGAGCACCTTTCAGTTGGTAAAAACATCTTTATCCTTGCATAACTAATTATAACTAACTAGCTTGGATAATTTTCATAAAAACTGAACCAATTATCATATTATGATTCATGAAGGTACACACCAGAAGAAGAAACCGACCGCACCAAGATAAAATGAAGGATGTTGTGCTTATGATGTACAATTTCAAACTAAAGAACTATCTTCATGACTTTTACTATACCTGCTCCATCAAATGTTACAAATTTGTTTGGCAATTGGTTAAATGGAGTGGAAAAGAAAATACAAAGGCCACATTAGAGTGGGTGTGTGCCCTTTACTATGGGCGATATGGACTGTCAGTAATGATTATTATCTTTAACAGAAGAAGTTACCATTTCTGCAGGTTATCCCTTTGGTTACTTATTGGAGCCATATGTGCTCCAATTTCCACGGGCCGGAGGGAGGTGCATCAGGACATGGATATTGGGTGCAACCGTTTGGTGTCGGCCGCACGGGATTTCTACAGCCGGTGCAGGTGGCGGTCTGAGAGGTGCCTCGCATAATGATGATCCGGCCGCATATGCTTTTAGTCATCTTTAGGTGGCTTATCCATGTCAAGACTTTGTGTGATCCATGAATTGGAATAATAATTTGTAATACTCTGCTAAGTTCTTTGCAATAAAGAGCCGTATGCATCGTATTGATGCAGAGTCAGGGGCTACCCCATTTCAGAAAAAAAAAACTAGATAAGGTCTGCAGAAGCTTGCTGATGGACTAGTCCTTTCAGTACAATCCTTCAGAATCAGTAAAACAATATTTATCAATTGGTACTGATACTGAACATTAGATAAATGGCTTACCTTTAGAATGCGTGCAGAGATAGTTAACACCGTTTCTCCAGTTTCCTCATCCTCCTTCAAAAAGTTGTCTATGATTAACATTTCAACAGGAGCCTGCTTGTCATATTCTTCGAGACACATATCATTGATCCTGGCGCACAATGTGCCAATGTCACTGGTTCCAGAAACCAATACTGGAATGATTATTGGTTTTTCCAAATTCATTTTCTGCAATTTTTTATATTGGTAAGTACAGCAATTAAAAAAATTAAGAAGTGCAAAAAAAATGTTGCTACTTGTTTGCTACTAGTATTGTGGCAAAATATATTTCAGACCGTGTTGTACCAAATTACAACATGCAAGAAAGACATCTTCTATACCACAAAAACTAAACAACCCTTCTGTGTGTTAGTAAACGAACTAGCGGAAAATGATATTATTAAGAACTATAACATCATACAGACCTCAATAATATTCTATTTTAAGTACTAAAAACATGGCTTAATTGAAGGTGCTGCCGCTGGACCAGTTCAGTCTAGCCACAGTTTGTGATTGGTTGTTCCCTTCTTTTCTTATCCGCCCTGCATATGTGCTAATGTTCTTCATTTTTTATAAGGAATTTCAGGTAAACTAGGAAGCAAACGACAAGTTCATGAATAAATCAGACGTTGACATCAAGTGAAAGAACACGCGAATTTGAAACTAAGATTCCAAGGATTTTGATTTCTACCTTCAAAAAAATGTTAGAACCATAAATTAGATGGGTTTGTTTCCTTCTAGGTTCAATGTCACACAGGTATTGATGGAAATGGACAGACTAATGTTGGTTCCAATTACACTTTATGAAACTCCACTGAAGATTACTTTATTGTGTTTCATTGCAATGTGTGCACTTGCATGGTATGTTTTCAAATATATTACTAGATATTAACATGATTGCCTGCTGCGCTGCCATACTTAAAGTTTGTTAGAAGGGTGCTATGCGTAAGTAGAAATGTGCTTATTTACCATACTACATAGCCATCACATTCCTCGTATTCTATTAGAAACCATATCCATATTTTTTTCTTGATATTATTACACATGATGCTGCAATTCCATCTGATTTTTATGATGCACAACTTTTTCATGTGTTATTCTATATCATGCTACAAATCGATCTGATTTTAGATCAATAATATTTTCGTTGTTGCTTTGAAGCTAGAAGTGAGGAAGCAGTGAGATGGCTTATGTATTTGGTCTGACAATAGGTGACTCCTGCAGTAATTCTATGATATGATACGTTTTGCATCGGAACTTTTAGGTCATATATGTAACTAATCGAGCTCACATGATGATTTCGTAGGTAATATATTATTTGTGGGAAACCTGAGTGCTTGAACTAGCATTCTGACCAGTGATCACAATGATATATAAAGGACAAACAAAATTGTGTTCCAATGTGCTTATTCTTTGCCTGTAGAGTTGCACTTGGTGATAATCTAAACTCAGCTGAGAAATTGCATTTGAGGAAAGATGTTGAAAGGGATAAAAAATCTCACTCCAATCAATTGTGTGATTTCTTGGTAATGCTCCACAATTCTTGAATCAGCCTCTGATACATCATTCAGGATCTGGATTAGTACAACCTTCTTATTCAGCATGCTTGCAGCAGCAATAAGTTCAAGTGTTGGCAGCCTAGAGAAGTTTAGTTTGGCATCTGACAGAATCAAAATGCCATCCAAGAGATACATTCCCCCAAGTACCGTACTTGCATACTCGATCTTATCCTGTATTATTGATGATACAATTTTCATAAATAATAATGTGTATCAAGAAAATACTAAGCAAGTATCGGCTCTGAATCTTTACCGGCAAAGCTAGGAAAGAAACATCCCTTGAAACAACCACTTGGTCAGATTGATGACCTTGGTGTGCACAAAACTCTCTCCCACCAAGTCCATGCTTTCTTGATCTAATAAACCATTAATGTGTTATTATTAATCAATAAATTCTGTAAAATTAGAACATATAAATATTAGTTCAGTACATGTAGCATGTTGTATCAGTAGAGGCACACTTGAGTATTTGTGCTTCGTGGATAGAGAGGATGCCACTTTTCACAGGATATGTCTGCAACACATGAAAAAATGTTAAAATGCAAAGAAAACAAAATGGACTACAAAAGTTGTAAAAGAGATACAATTTACCTTATCATCTAGGAATGCTCGCAGCAATGTTGATCTATAATCATTTTGGTATCCAACAAGACCTTAAAAAATAATACTTTAGATTGGCAGGGGTGACATACAAAAAACAGAATAATAATGTTTGAAAGATAAAATGGTACAAATGGATTATACCAACTGTAATGTGCTCTGTCGACATTTTAATATGGCAACGCTTACTATCTCTTTGATCTGAATCCAAACACAAATGATTTAGTATTAGTCAGTACTAAAAATAGCAACACTTCAAATAAGATGGTTCAAATTTGAATAAACAACCATTTAATAAATATGCAGAAACTAGAAGAGAAAGAAAGTAAGACCGCCAACATGCTAGTTGCTAGACTCACAAATCATCAAACAACAATGCAAGCATATACAAATGTCCTAAGCAGATTTCCTTTCGAGAAAAAGCAAAAGTTTTGCGTCCTGATGCATTGATAGAAGATAGAGTTTATGTACACGCCATAAGAAGGGCAACATCCAGAAGATACAACTCGACACCCTAAGAGCTAGCTGGGTGGGAGTAAAGCCCCAAGACCTGTTGCCCTGACAACACCCACGATCTGACCTTAACCTTTATCGTGGCGACCAGAGTGTCGATGCCTGGGTGCGCATTGTTGAAAACGGCCGTCTACGCGGCTAAAGAGGGAATGGAGCTTGGCAAAAGTGGCAGGACGTTGCCCTTCACTATGTCCCAACCCAACAAGACCAGAAGAACCCCGTCATGAAGCCATCCGGGCTGGACACCTTACCACGCGGCATAACACGAAACACCGCCTGCGCATGCTCCTCCGGAAGGGCCATCTAGATCCAAAAAGTCTGCAGTGTGCGACCCTAGGATACCTAGGTTCAACGGCAACTCCCGAAATTTTGCCATCCAAGAAGCAAGTTGAAGTGCACAAAGGAGGCCATGGCTGCATTGTCTGGAACAACCACATCATTGACCACTAAGCTATTTATCACTCTTCTACCGGAAGGATACGTGCTGGTGGAAGAATGCCGTAATAGCATCCTACTCAGGTGATCCTCAAAAGCTACCAGACCATGGTGTGCTCGAGCGATGCCAACCCAAGGTAAGCAAGCTTGTGTCCAGCGTGGAGGGTGCTGCCTCGACTCACTCCACACTGAGATGACAGAAGGGATCGGAATCGCCTATCGGGCCCAGTTCACCACAGTGAAACTATCCAGCCCAGTCCAAAACTTCTCACAATGGAAGCGCCGCCAGCATGGTGGCTCAGCGTGCAATCCAGTAGGAAGGGGGCAGTCGTCGAAAATGGCGGTTGAGAGGCAGCACAAAGGACAGGAGCTATGCCGCTCCTCCTTGTCACCGTGTAGAACACCCTATCAGGTCTAACAAGCATGCAGGCCTCCCGCTAATTAGACTAAGTGTAGCATCTACCGAGAAAGTAGATTTCATTTACTCACAATCGTTAGGGAACCGTCACAGGCATCCCATCATGCAACGATGGAGGTTGTCGTTGTTTTTGTATTCATCGCGGTAGATCATGTTGAAGCCTCCACACAGGACACGGGGCCCTCAACTTAGCGGTCGATTCCAATTTCGTGTAATCTGGTCATTTCCAACTTCGCTCCAGGTTGGTTCCTGGCACGCACACTTGGTTCAACTCCGCTTCGTGATCTACACTCTGCAAGATCATCAGTTATTCGCCAAATTGTCCAAGTGTTCCTTTCCTTAGTCTAGCATCCAATACTTGGGGCATATAGCCTCAAGTAAGGGCATCACAACGGACTCCGAGAAGATACATCCTATGGAGAGTTGGCCCCAGCAAACGAACATCACGGAATTGTGTGGACTTCTCGGCTTAACTGGATATTATCGAAAACTCGTCTATAATAACAATATTCTCACTAAACCCCTCACTTATTTGCTGACTGAGAAGGGTTTTCAGTGGGAATCCACATGCCACCAAAGCTTTTGAGGACTTGAAACGCGCCAAGATGCAAACTCCAATGTTGGCTTTACCTAAGTTTGACAAGACCTTTGCAATTGAAACTGATGAGTGCGACACGGGCATGGACACAATTCTGTCTTAGAATGATCATCCAATTGCCTATTTAAGCAAGGCGTTCGACACTGCTAATTGTGGCATTTCAATCTATGAGAAGGAGTGCTTAGCAGTGATGATGGTCCTTTGACAAGTGGTGTAGTTATGAGAAGG
This sequence comes from Lolium rigidum, assembly GCF_022539505.1. Classification (NCBI taxonomy): domain Eukaryota; kingdom Viridiplantae; phylum Streptophyta; class Magnoliopsida; order Poales; family Poaceae; genus Lolium; species Lolium rigidum. The sequence continues at coordinate 110,239,237 of NC_061510.1, forward strand.
CTATATATGTTGAAGATGGTTGGCCTTGAATTCAAGTTCAAGCACCGCCATGGTGCACACAACGTGGGTGCTAATTCACTTTCCTTTGCCAGCTTGGACACAGGAGGTCCTAAATTCATATGCGATAGATGCAATGGCTACTGAGTTTTTGTCCCGCCTCGCCATCAGCTGCCCGGAAAACCGTGGTGGCTACATAGTGTCAGATGGGTTTATCAAATACAAAGGTCGCTTATGGATTGGCAACGATTCATCCTTGCAGACTAAATAGACTAGTGCTTTCATTCTAGTACCGTTGTCAGAAGTTCTGGTGTCTGCTACATACTAGCGCATCAAGAAATAGTATTATACAGAAAGTTCAGGAGTGGGTCAAACAATGCCAGATTTGATAGGCTAAAACATGAGCACAATGCTCCAGCCAGCCGGCTGTTGAAACGAAAGCAGCGCCTGAACAGGTCCACGGCGCGGCTTTGTCGCGGTGGAAGCCGCAGCCGGCTGGGGTGGTGAATTTCTACGGGAAAACTGCTGCCATCTCATAACACCTCCAAGCTGATCACTTTTCCGCCGCATCAGCCGAAGACCCGGCAGCGGCGCGGTCCATCTAAGTTGCAGCGGAGGCAGCGCAGCAAACAACACTAGCCCAGGGTCTAGCACCATAGCGAGAGATGTGGGCAGCCTTTGAAGCAACGGCCAGTGCGAGGGACCGAGGCGGGTACGGAGACGCATCTCCCTGGGCCCTAGGAGGAGCCGACCGATAGACATAGCCGTTCCGCGGAAACTGGGGAGCTAGGGCCAGCACCAGGCGCCCACACGGTGCCCAGCGGGCTGACGGGGGAAGCGGAGCCCATGCGGTCCGAGGGGAGACGCGCGAGGAGCGGGTGGCAGTGGCCGAGGTGGCCACCGGCGGCGTGCGCGTGGGGAGCGGGTGGAGCAGACTGCAAAGCAATGTGGCAGGACCTTCTTATCGCTGTTCGCTAATCCAGAAGAAATGCTTACCTGTCGGACGATTCGCGATCGGCGCCGGCAAACCCTTGCGCCGCCGCCGCTACCTCCGCCGCGGTCTCACGTCCGCCCGCCTTACTGCTCGAGGACGGAGGCGGCCTGGGCTGGGTGCCTGGGTGAAGGGTGCGGGCGAGACAGGTTCGGGAGACGGGACCTGGTTAGGTTGCGCTACCCGGTCCGGTCTGCTCTGTGCTGGGCTGGGAGGCTTGGGGCGCGTTTGGTTGCCTAGCCGAATTTCTCCATGCCTGCGCCAGCGAGATGGGAGGTATTGCGCGTTGTGAATGGATCTTGGGCCACTTTTGACGGGTCGTTTGGTAGCCTGTGCGTTCTTTTGCGTGCCGGAGAAGAACCCAGTCCCCATTGTTTGATTGTCCCTTTTCAGCCCATTCTTCCTAGGTTGTGCAGCCACAGCCTGTTTGGTTGTAGATAGCTCAGTGTTGTGGTAACCCCTTCACTTAGAGTGGTGAGATTATCAAGTACTGAATAACAGCACATATGAGATTTCGTTCATCAGAAAAGATGCTGGTAATACACAACAACTAGTACTTAGTGGGCGATGCATCACGAACGAAGCAATTACTTCGTGATGCATCACAGGTTCGTCACGAGAGGTTAGTATATACCACCTCGAACAAGTTCATTATTACAAATCGGGGATCAGGTTGTAGCAAGTCCTAGCTAATGGAGGGATACAAGATCACCTCCCAAAATCAGCGGATCATGAGAAGGAAGCAGAATCACTAAGCAGGAAACTGGTTGCGGAGCCAGGTCCTAAGTCAGCTCCTCCTCTCCGGTGGTGATACGCGTAGATGCACACGTCCGTTGGGAACCCCAAGTGGAAGGTATGATGCGTATAGAAGCAAGTTTCTCTCAGTATGAAACCAAGGTTTAATCGAACCAGTAGGAGCCAAGAAGCACGTTGAAGGTTGATGGTCGCGAAATGTGATGCGGCGCAACACCGAGGATTCCGGCGCCAACGTGGAACTGCACAACACAACCAAAGTACTTTGCCCCAACGAAACGAGTGAGGTTGTCAATCTCACCGGCTTGTCTGTAACAAAGGATTAAACGTATCGAGTGGAAGATGTTTGCAAAGAAAACAGTAAAACACAATTGCGGTAGATTGTATGCTATGTAAAGAATAGGACCGGGGTCCACAGGTTCACTAGAGGTGTCTCTCCCATAAGATAAAAGCATGTTGGGTGAACAAATTACGGTCGGGCAATTGACAAATAGAGAAAGGCATAACAATGCATATACATGATATGATAAATATAGTGAGATTTAATTGGGCATTACGACAAAGTACATAGACCGCCATCCAACTGCATCTATGCCTAAAAGTCCACCTTCGGGTTATCATCCGAACCCCATTCGGTATTAAGTTGCTAAGCAACAGACAATTGCATTAAGTATGGTGCGTAATGTAATCGACAACTACATCCTTAGACATAGAATCAATGTTTTATCCCTAGTGGCAACGACACAACACAACCTTAGAACTTTCACATCCTCGTCCCGGTGTCAATGCGAGGCATGAACCCACTATCGAGCATAAATACCCCCTCTTGGAGTTAAGAGCAAAAACTTGGCCAGAGCCTCTACTAATAACGGAGAGCATGCAAGATCATAAAAAACACATAAACAATAGATTGATAATCACCATAACATAGTATTCTCTATCCATCGGATCCCGACAAACACAACATATAGTATTACAGATAGATGATCTTGATCATGTTAGGCAGCTCACAAGATCCAACAATGAAGCACAACAAGGAGAAGACGACCATCTAGCTACTGCTATGGACCCATAGTCCGGGGGTGAACTACTCACTCATCACTCCGGAGGCGATCATGGCGATGAAGAGTCCTCCGGGAGATGAATCCCCTCTCCGGCGGGGTGCGGAGAGCGATCTCTGAATCCCCCGAGATGGGATTCGCGGCGGCGGCGTCTGCGGAAGGTTTTCCGTATCGTCGCTCTCGGTACTGGGGGTTTCGCGACGGGGGCTTTAAGTAGGCGAAAGGGTAGGTCAGGGGGCCACACGAGGGCCCCACACCCTAGGTCGGCGCGGCCAGGGCCTAGGCCGCGCCGGCCTATGGTGTCGGCGCCTCGTGGCCCCACTTCCTTCCCTCTTCGGTCTTCTGGAAGCTTCGTGCAAAAATAGGACCCTGGGCGAAGATTTCGTCCAATTCCGAGAATATTTCCTTACTAGGATTTACGAAACCAAAAACAGTGAAACGACAAGCGGCTCTTCGGCATCTTGTTAATAGGTTAGTTCCAAAAAATGCATAAATATGACATAAAGTGTGCATAAAACATGTAGGTATCATCAATAAAGTGGCATGGAACATAAGAAATTATCGATACGTTGGAGACGTATCAGCATCCCCAAGCTTAGTTCTGCTCGTCCCGAGCAGGTAAAACGATAACAAAGATAATTTCTGAAGTGACATGCCATAATAATCTTGATCATACTATTTGTAAACATATGTAATGAATGCAGCGATCAAAACAAAGGTAATGACATGAGTAAACAAGTGAATCAGATAGCAAAGACTTTTCATGAATAGTACTTCAAGACAAGCATCAATAAGTCTTGCATAGGAGTTAACTCATAAAGCAATAAATCAAAGTAAAGGTGTTGAAGCAACACAAAGGAAGATGAAGTTTCAGCGGTTGCTTTCAACTTATAACATGTATATCTCATGGATATTGTCAACATAAAGTAGTATAACAAGTGCAATATGCAAGTATGTAGGAATCAATGCACAGTTCACACAAGTGTTTGCTTCTTAAGGTGGAAGGAGATAGGTAAAGCGACTCAACAATAAAAGTAAAAGAATGGTCCTTCAAAGAGGAAAGCATCGATTGCTTGTATTTGTGCTAGAGCTTTTATTTTGAAAACATGAAACAATTTTGTCAACGGTAGTAATAAAGCATATGAGTTATGTAAATTATATCTTACAAGTTGCAAGCCTCATGCATTGTATATTAATAGTGCCCGCACCTCGTCCTACTTAGCTTGGACTACCGGATCTTTGCATGCCATGTTTCAACCAAGTATCACAAAGGGGTACCTCCATGCCGCCTGTACAAAGGTCTAAGGAGAATGCTCGCATTTTGGATTTCTCGCTTTTGATTATTCTCAACTTAGACATCCATACGGGACAACATGGATAACGAGATAATGGACTCCTCTTAAATGCATAAGCATGTAGCAATGATTATTGTTCTCATATGAGATTGAGGATATATGTCCAAAACTGAAACTTCAACCATGATTCATGGCTTTAGTTAGCGGCCCAATGTTCTTCTCTAACAATTTTGCATGCTCCAACCACTAAAATGATAGATCCTTCGGACAAGACGGACATGCATAGCAACTCACATGATATTCAACAATAGTTGATGGCGTTCCCCAGAAGCATGGTTATCGCACAACAAGCAACTTAATAAAATATAAAGTGCATAAGTACATATTCAATACTACGATAGTTTTTAAGGCTATTTTGTTCCATGAGCTATATATTGCAAAGGTGAATGATGGAATTTTAAAGGTAGCACTCAAGCAATTTACTTTGGAATGGCGGAGAAATACCATGTAGTAGGTAGGTATGGTGGACACAAATGGCATAGTAGTTGGCTCAAGGATTTTGGATGCATGAGAAGTATTCCCTCTCGATACAAGGTTTAGGCTAGCAAGGTTATTTGAAGCAAACTCAAGGATGAACAGGTGCAGAAAAACTCACATAAAAGACATATTGTAAACATTATAAGACTCTACACCGTCTTCCTTGTTGTTCAAAACTCAATACTAGATATTATCTAGACCTTAGAGAGACCAAATATGCAAATCAGATTTTAGCAAGCTCTATGTATTTCTTTTTTTTTTTTTTTTTTGACCATGAAACTGTGGGGCAAAACCCCCACAGCATTTTATTAAAAACTCAACCAACTGTACAAAAAGTTATATACAAAGAAGAAAGAAAACGCAAAAATTACAAGAGATTGTCAATCCATGATTGAAACATGTCGGTATGTTTGTCTTTCACTCTATGCACATGCAAAGAGGCTTCATGCACAAAGCTGTCTCTTCCAGGAAGCAAAAGATGGCTCGATATTCTCAAAAATTGCTCCATTTCTCTCGTTTCCAAATGTGCCGGCGAGGCTAAAATGATAACTTACGTGAAAAAAGGCTTTGAGAACTCTTTCCTGGCTGCAATAAACATCTCCTCAATTGTGTCATGATGGGTCCACTCAATTTGTAAATAATTCCATATCCTCCGGCTGAAGTTGCAATCAAAGAAAAGATGTATCCAATCTTCGGTAGCATGAGTGGTGCATAGCACACAAGTAAAATCTGATGTGACATTCCAGTTTCTTCGCGCAACATGTCTCTAGTATTCAACCTATCAACGACCAAGAGCCACGCAAAAACCTTGATTCTCAAGACCACTTTACACTTCCATATCCAAGAATGCAGTCTACTATCTGGCAAATGTGAAAAACAATGGTTGTAAAAAAGCTGAGCTGAGAAGATGCCCTGTTTCCAAATTGTTACCCAAACATCAGCCCCAGAGCTGTTCAGACTAATGGTGCCAAGAAAAATTTGCATGTCATTAAATTCCTCATAAGCTTGCTGTGACAGAGGAAGATAGAACAGAGATGATCTATCCTGACATTGAACTACTTGTTTGACGAGAGCAGAGTATCCAAAGCAAAGGAGTGTAATCTTGGGTATTTATCTGAAAATAAAATCCCATTCCATTTGTCATTCCGAGAAAAGAATAGAATCACTGCCTACAAGTTGTTGCAGTACATACTTCTCTGTATTTATCCACTAGCTTCATAATGTCCCTCCACCAAAAAGACCCACACAGATTTGTAGCTTGAGGAACCCCATTGGGATAATAACTCCATACTAATTTCACCCATGGTAAATCTTCCTTATTATAGAATTTGTGCAGATGCTTCATTAACAGAGCCTCATTCTGTTTCTTAAAGTCCAGAATTCCCAAGCCTCCCTTCGTTTAGGTTTACATATCATGTCCCATGCTGCTAGTGATTTACCTTTCGAATCAGATTTTCTATCACTCCATAGACAATGCACGATGATTCTATTGAGTTGCTTAATAATGCCAGGAGGAATATCCAGAGAACACATGAAGAAAACAGGCATTGAACTCAAACAAGATCTGATTAACTGTAATCTTCCACCATAAGCCAAGAAAGTTGAGGTGGCCACTAATCTTCTTTCCAGCCTATCTACCAAAGGCATTAGATCCTGTATTTTAGGCCTAGTTGTTCCCATAGGTAGCCCCAGATATGTAAAAGGCATGCTTTGCACAATACATCCAAACACTGCAGCCAAATGTTGTGCTTGATCATCAGAAATGTTTATGGGAAGAAGGCAAGACTTATGATAGTTAACATATAAGCCCGTGGATTTATCGAAATTACACGAGCCTCTTTAAGGACTTCCAATTGATTTGCATCCGCTTGCATAATCAGCAAAGTATCATCGAGCATATTGCAAAATTGGGAAATCAGGATCCCCAGTTATAATTGGCAACTGCAGTAACTCATTATGGAGTAAATTGTTCACCACTGACTGCAACACATCCCCTCCAAGTACATATAAAAGAGGGGAAAGTGGATCCCCCTGCCTGAGTCTTCATTAATGGGTGCAAAGCATATGATGCAAGAGCTTAAACATGAGCACAACAATTGCCAAGTATCACATTATCCAAGACATTTTAGAATTACTACATGTAGCATTTTCCAATTCCAACCATATAACAATTTAACGAAGAGGAAACTTCGCCTTGAACATTATGAGTAAAACCTAAGGACATATTTGTCCATATGCAACAGCGGAGCGTGTCTCTCTCCCACAAAGTGAATGCTAGGATCCATTTTATTCAAACAAAACAAAAACAAAAACAAACCGACGCTCCAAGCAAAGAACACAAGATGTGATTGAATAAAAATATAGTTCCAGGGGAGGAACCTGATGATGTTGTCGATGAAGGAGGGGATGCCTTGGGCATCCCCAAGCTTAGACGCTTGAGTCTTCTTAAAATATGCAGGGGTGAACCACGGGGGCATCCCCAAGCTTAGAGCTTTCACTCCTCTTGATCATAGTATATCATTCTCCTCTCTTGACCCTTGAAAACTTCCTTCACACCAAACTTCAAGCAAACTCATTAGAGGGTTAGTGCACAATTAATAATTCACACATTCAGAGGTGACACAATCATTCTTTACACTTCTGGACATTGCATAAAGCTACTGGACATTAATGGATCAAAGAAATAAATCCAACATAGCAAAAGAGGCAATGCGAAATAAAAGGCAGAATCTGTCAAAAACGGAACAGTCCAGTAAAGACGAATTTAAAGATGGCACCAGACTTGCTCAAATGGAAAAACTCAAAACTAATGAAAGTTGCGTACATATCTGAGGATCACGCTCGTAAATTGGCAGATTTTTTCGAATTTTCTACGAGAGACTTGTGCCCAGATTCGTGACAGACAGACAATGCTGTTTCTGCGCAGCGATCCCAAATATAACATCAACTTTGACATAAAAACTTTACTTGGCACAAAAACATGATAAGGAGAGGTTGCTACAGTAGTAAACAACTTCCAAGACTCAACAAAACAAAAAATTGCTGTAGTAAAAATATGGGTTGTCTCACATAAGCGCTTTTCTTTAACGCCTTTCAGCTAGGCGCAGAAAGTGCAAATCAAGTATTTTCAAGAGACGGTGTGTCAACCTTACCTTGGGCTTTACCCTTACCTTTCTTATTGTTTTTCTTTCCCTTTGGTTTAGGAAATATATGATTCCCCCCCGGTATAGAGGTGAATTCCAGAGTGCCTTCTCCCACATCAATGACTGCTCCCAATAGTTTCGAGCAAGGATCTTCCGAGTATGATTTTTCCTGTTTCAATAACAAGATAATCAATGGATATTGTTCTTCCAAGAATGGTTGTATGCACACCTGCGGCTATTCCCTTAGGAATTATAATAGAGTTATCAATGAGAGTTATTTCTTCTCCTCCTTCATCGACTCCCCAAAGTTTCAAAGATTTATAAATGCTTTCGGGCATAAGACAAAATTCATACATAATATCACAAGTAGGCATGAAGAGTTCGATCACCGATAACAATTTTAACAGCAGGATCCCATAATGAAGGTTTAGAATTCACTAAGACTTGTTCAAGACGATTACGAATACAGTGATAATTGTCATTCAAGCGAGATGTACTTATCTCGAGATTGTTCAATCTATTATAAATGCTAATAAGGGCTGAATCAAAGTTATTAGCTGAATCATGTGATGCAACCAATTTCTTTATGGCATTAAAAGCTTGATCCCCATTACAATGAAGGAAATCTCCTCCTACTAAAGTGTCCAAAGCATATCTATAGCGAACCATAAGACCAAAATAAAAATTACTAAGGAGCAAACTTAGAGTCATTTGAGGTTCGGTTTTACGATAAGAAGTAAAAATTCTAGACCAAGCATCCTTAAAACTCTCCTCATCCCCTTGTTTAAAAGTAAAAACTAATTCCTCAGGTGAAGAAGTAACAGGTTCAGAGCTAGACATGGTAACAAAAGTAACTAATTTTTTTGTATTTTTAATATAGAGTGCAAGACAATAAATAAAGCAAACTAAATAAAGTAAATGCAAGTAACTAATTTTTTTGTGTTTTTGATATAGAGAGCAAGACAATAAATAAAGTAAAACTAGCAACTAATTTTTTTGTGTTTTGTTTAGGTGCAGCAAACAAAGTAGTAAATAAAATAAAGCAAGATAAAAACAAAGTAAAGAGATTGAGAAGTGGAGACTCCCCTTGCAGCGTGTCTTGATCTCCCCGGCAACGGCGCCAGAAATTTAGCTTGATACGCGTAGATGCACACGTCCGTTGGGAACCCCAAGTGGAAGGTATGATGCGTATAGAGCAAGTTTCCCTCAGTATGAAACCAAGGTTTAATCGAACCAGTAGGAGCCAAGAAGCACGTTGAAGGTTGATGGTCGCGAAATGTGATGCGGCGTAACACCGGGATTCCGGCGCCAACGTGGAACTCGCACAACACAACCAAAGTACTTTGCCCCAACGAAACGAGTGAGGTTGTCAATCTCACCGGCTTGCTGTAACAAAGGATTAAACGTATCGAGTGGAAGATGTTTGCAAAGAAAACAGTAAAACACAATTGCAGGTTATTGTATGCTATGTAAAGAATAGGACCGGGGTCCACAGTTCACTAGAGGTGTCTCTCCCATAAGATAAAAGCATGTTGGGTGAACAAATTACAGTCGGGCAATTGACAAATAGAGAAAGGCATAACAATGCATATACATGATATGATAAATATAGTGAGATTTAATTGGGCATTACGACAAAGTACATAGACCGCCATCCAACTGCATCTATGCCTAAAAAGTCCACCTTCGAGGTTATCATCCGAACCCCATTCAGTATTAAGTTGCTAAGCAACGAGACAATTGCATTAAGTATGGTGCGTAATGTAATCGACAACTACATCCTTAGACATAGAATCAATGTTTTATCCCTAGTGGCAACAAGCACAACACAACCTTAGAACTTTCATCACATTGTCCCAGTGTCAATGCGAGCATGAACCCACTATCGAGCATAAATACCCCCTCTTGGAGTTAAGAGCAAAAACTTGGCCAGAGCCTCTACTAATAACGGAGAGCATGCAAGATCATAAACAACACATAAACAATAGATTGATAATCACCATAACATAGTATTCTCTATCCATCGGATCCCGACAAACACAACATATTGAAGGAGATATGCCCTAGAGGCAATAATAAAGTGGTTATTATTTATATCTTTATGTTTATGATAAATGTTTATATATCATGCTATAATTGTATTAACCGAAACATTAGTACATGTGTGATATATAGACAAACAAAGAGTCCCTAGTATGCCTCTTAACTAGCTTGTTGATTAATGGATGATTAGTTTCATAATCATGAACATTGGATGTTATTAATAACAAGGTTATATCATTGTATGAATGATGTAATGGACACACCCAATTAAGCGTAGCATAAGATCTCGTCATTAAGTTATTTGCTATAAGCTTTCGATACATAGTTACCTAGTCCTTATGACCATGAGATCATGTAAATCACTTATACCGGAAAGGTACTTTGATTACATCAAACGCCACCTGCGTAAATGGGTGGTTATAAAGGTGGGATTAAGTATCCGGAAAGTATGAGTTGAGGCATATGGATCAACGAGTGGGATTTGTCCATCCCGATGACGGATAGATATACTCCGGGCCCTCTCGGTGGAATGTCGTCTAATGTCTTGCAAGCATATGAATAAGTTCATAAGAGACCACATACCACGGTACGAGTAAAGAGTACTTGTCGGGAGACGAGGTTGAACAAGGTATAGAGTGATACCGATGATCAAACCTCGGACAAGTAAAATATCGCGTGACAAAGGGAATTGGTATCGTATGTGAATGGTTCATTCGATCACCGAAGTCATCGTTGAATATGTGGGAGCCATTATGGATCTCCGGATCCCGCTATTGGTTATTGGTCGGAGTGAGTACTCAACCATGTCCGCATAGTTCACGAACCGTAGGGTGACACACTTAAAGTTGGATGTTGAAATGGTAGAACTTGAATTTGGAATGGAGTTCGAATATTTGTTCGGAGTCCCGGATAAGATCCCGGACATCACGAGGAGTTCCGGAATGGTCCGGAGAATAAGATTCATATATAGGAAGTCATATTCCAAGTTTGGAAATGATCCGGTGCATTTATGGCAGGTTCTAGAAGGTTCTAGAAAAATCCGGAAGAAAGTCACTTTGGAAGGCGGAGTCCCGAAGGGACTCCACCACCATGGCCGGCCAACCCTAGGGGGTGGAGTCCCAGGTGGACTCCACCTAAGGTGGCCGGCCACCCCTCCCAAGGGAAGGTGGGAATCCCACCTCTAGTGGGAATCCTAGCTTGGGTAGGTTTCATGTCATATGGAAGGTTTTGGTTTGGGGTCTTATTCGAAGACTTGTAGACCAACTCTTGGGTGTTCCACCTATATAATGAGGGCCAAGGGGAGGGGGCCGGCCAACACAAAGCCACAAGCTGGCCGCACCCCATAGAGGCCGGCCACCCCCTCTCCCCAAACCCTAGCTGTCCCACTCCTCCTTCTTCCCCGCACGCTTAGCGAAGCTCCGCCGGGATTCTCCACCGCCACCGACACCACGCCGTCGTCGTCTGTCGGATTCAAGAGGAGCTACTACTTCCGCTGCCCGCTGGAACGGGGAGGTGGACGTCGTCTTCATCAACAACCGAACGTGTGACCGAGTACGGAGGTTCTGCCCGTTCGTGGCGCCGGAAGCGATCGTGATCAAGATCTTCTACGCGCTTTTGCAAGCGGCAAGTGATCGTCTACCGCAGCAATAAGAGCCTACTCTTATAGGCTTTGGAATCTCTTCAAGGGTTAGTCTTGATCATCCCCTCGTTGCTACCGTCTTCTAGATTGCATCTTGGCTTGGATTGCGTGTTCGCGATAGGAAAATTTTTGTTTTCTATGCAACGTATTCCTACAGTGGTATCAGAGCCGTGTCTATGCATAGATGGTTGCACGAGTAGAACACAATGGTTTTGTGGGCGTTGATGCTCTTGTTATCTTTAGTTTGAGTACTTTGCATCTTTGCGGTATAGTGGGATGAAGCGGCTCGGACTAACTTTACATGACCGCGTTCATGAGACTTGTTCCTCGTTCGACATGCAACTTGTATTGCATAAGAGGCTTTGCGGGTGTCCGTCTCTCCTACTATAGTGAACATTCAACTTACTCTTCTATTGACAACACTAGTATCACCGTTGTGGTTCATGTTCGTAGGTAGATTAGATCTCTCTCGAAAACCCTAAACCACGTAAAATATGCAAACCAAATTAGAGACGTCTAACTTGTTTTTGCAGGGTTTGGTGATGTGATATGGCCATAATGTGATGATGAATATGTATGAGATGATCATTATTGTATTGTGGCAACCGGCG
>NC_061510.1:110251406-110361844 GCF_022539505.1 Lolium rigidum
GTGGCCGCGGCGAGCGCACGCTCGCTGTCGCCGCCACGCCGTCATCTTCACCGTCGGAGATGGACATGGAGTCGGGCGTGCTGTTCGAGTTCGTCCTTGTCCTCAAGGGCGACCCACGCGGCATCCGAGAGGCTGCCGGACTCCTTCGTCGAGTACGTCGCGGCGACGACCGCCCGCGCACGATGAATCTGCGGGAGACTTCGTGCGGCTACTACCGGTGGATCGCCGACGTGATCTACGACGCGCGCGGCAAGATGTACTCAACATCGGCTGGGCGAAGTTCGCGCGCCACCACAGCCTCGAAGCCGGCTTCATCCTCCTGTTCTCCTACTGCCGGCGACAGGGACATGAGCGCTCGAGGCCTTCGACGAGACGCGCTACCGCCGGGACTACCACGGCGACAACACCGACGAGGAGGACGACCGATGATGAAGAGTGTTGTTTCTTCGCAGCGAATACGTGCACGGAGGTTTCGGATGTTCGCCCACCAACCAACAAGGGCACCATCCTCCTGCTGGATTTTCCGGCTTGAGTGATCAGGTGTGCCCTTGAGTGTTCTTTTCTTAGCAGCGAACACGGAATCCTTCGATGCACGGCCTGGTTAGGTTTAGTTTTTGCAAAATTTTATATTTGTGTCCACCTATGGTTCAAACTAAAACCATGTTCCAAACTGTCTCTTCGTGTAAACCACGTTCCCAATTATGTATTAGTTTGTGGAAATTGAAATAAAAATGCCAAAAAAAGTACTTTAAATGTTTGGGGGACGCGGGCCGGGGAGCGACGTCCTCAAACGCGCACGAACAAAAAAACACCCCCCAACGCTTCAATCCGGGCGCGGTTTGGGGGGACGCGACCGGAGATGCTCTTACTGACGAAGAAAAAGACCATCTCTTGGCTATCCTACCGCCTGCCAATTCCTTTATTGGCGTGCCACTTGCCACTCGATTGTCTAACTCCAACATTGTCAAGAATATTATGGTATCTTTTTTAATCGTTTTTCATGCTTTCCTCTATGCTTTGTGATGGCCTAATGATTATATTTATCTAAATTTGTTTTGCATCCATGGCGGCATCTATAGAAATTCCCCAAGATGTTTGACTCATGTCACCCATATGTGATCAATGCTTCGATCCATTGCCCCATGGCGCCTGCGTGATTCAATTCAGTTCACAGTTCTATCTTAACTATACAATTTTTTAAACCGCCGCCAGAACTGTGATGCCACAAGTAGCAGAACGTCATTCCCAGATTGTCTGAATAGTCGCATGGAGTGTTTTTTTTTCTGAAGGAATGCGTGTGCTTTATTGCTGAGCCAATATAATGTCAACACAAATTGTTTCCCGGATGCAATCCGGGGACACACCACGCCACACACGACAACCACTAGACTCACATGAACGAGCTAAAATATGAGCGGCAACATTCTACTGCGCCTAACATGAAAAACATTACAAACAGTGAAGGAGGCGATGAGCTCTTGGATATCTTGAATCACTACTCCCCACGGCTAGCGATCCATCTCCTTACTAGTGGCATGGAGTGTTAGCACGCCACTGCTGGTTCCCCTAATGGTGATGTGGCCGCACTAAGCTCGAGTAGCACGTGTAATGGTGGCTTTACGGTGCAACACCACTAATACAGTCACGATAACTTGGTAGCATGGCAAATCAAAGCCACCAATTTGAAAACGCAACGCTGCCAAAGACCCTATACTGGTGTTGGCATGAATCGACGTTTCCAAGGATATGCACAGGGCGTTTGATTGCCCGGGCCGATATGTTGCATGACTGCGGCAGCCGAGATGGGAGCCCTGCGCGTCGCGAACGGGCCATGGGCCACTTCACGTGCGGGTCGTTTGGTAGCCTTTGCGGCCTTTTGCGCGCCGGAGAAGGGAACCCGTACGGCCAGACCCCCATCGTTTAGTTGCCCGTTTCCAGCCCATTCTTCACAGTGTCGTGCGGCCCACAAACTGTTTGGTTGCGCATAGCTCCGTTGATGTGGTAACCCCTTCACTTTGAGTGGTAGTTTACCCAGTACTGAATAACAACACACATTAGATCCAGTTCATTAAAAAAGATGCTGGTAATACACATCAACTAGTACTTAGTGGACGATGCATCACGAACGAAGCAACTACTTCGTGATGATCACATGTTCATCACGAGGGGTTAGTATATACCACCTCGAACAAGTTTATCATTACAAATCGGGGATCAGGTTGTAGCAAGTCCTAGATAATGGAGGGATACAAGATCACCTCCCAAAATCAGCAGGATCATGAGAAGGAAGCAGTAGCACTAAGCAAGAGCTGGTTATGGAGCTAGATCCTAAGCCAGCTCCTCCTCTCCGGTGGCTGCAGCTGCCCGCTGGAACGGGGAGGTGGACGTCGTCTTCATCAACAACCGAACGTGTGACCGAGTACGGAGGTGCTGCCCGTTCGTGGCGCCGGAAGCGATCGTGATCAAGATCTTCTACGCGCTTTTGCAAGCGGCAAGTGATCGTCTACCGCAGCAATAAGAGCCTACTCTTATAGGCTTTGGAATCTCTTCAAGGGTTAGTCTTGATCATCCCCTCGTTGCTACCGTCTTCTAGATTGCATCTTGGCTTGGATTGCGTGTTCGCGATAGGAAAATTTTTGTTTTCTATGCAACGTATTCCTACACATATAGTATTACAGATAGATGATCTTGATCATGTTAGGCAGCTCACAAGATCCAACAATGAAGCACAACAAGGAGAAGACGACCATCTAGCTACTGCTATGGATCCATAGTCCAGGGGTGAACTACTCACTCATCACTCCGGAGGCGATCATGGCGATGAAGAGTCCTCCGGGAGATGAGTCCCCTCTCCGGCAGGGTGCCGGAGGCGATCTCCTGAATCCCCCGAGATGGGATTCGCGGCGGCGGCGTCTCTGGAAGGTTTTCCGTATCGTCGCTCTCGGTACTGGGGGTTTCGCGACGGGGGCTTTAAGTAGGCGAAAGGGTAGGTCAGGGGGCCACACGAGGGCCCCACACCCTAGGTCGGCGCGGCCAGGGCCTGGGCCGCGCCGGCCTATGGTGTCGGCGCCTCGTGGCCCCACTTCCTTCCCTCTTCGGTCTTCTGGAAGCTTCGTGCAAAAATAGGACCCTGGGCGAAGATTTCGTCCAATTCCGAGAATATTTCCTTACTAGGATTTACTGAAACCAAAAACAGCAGAAAACATCAACTGGCTCTTCGGCATCTTGTTAATAGGTTAGTTCCAGAAAATGCATAAATATGACATAAAGTGTGCATAAAACATGTAGGTATCATCAATAAAGTGGCATGGAACATAAGAAATTATCGATACGTTGGAGACGTATCAGGTGGCTGCAGCTTACGGTAGACGGCATACTCGGCTTCATTGTCTGCAATGAAGTCGATAGCCCTGACCAGCAAGTTAGGCTAGAACAGCTGCGCCTTGCAGACGAAGCGGGAGTGAAGATCGTCTTCATCTGTGCGTAGTTGGTGATCGGGGTGCCGACGTACTGACGGTGCTTCGGGTATCGCTGCAATCGACAAGGAACACATGTTAGTGCGGACGACATTGACATGTATATACTTTCAGATCTATGCAGGAGCTCAATGAGGATTCGTACCAGGATGTACTCGTCCGCCGCCCCTTCATCACCGCCGTAGAAGCATCAACCATCTTCGCTCTAGTCCAGAATGCGATCGGATTTCATCTTCATGATGACGCTCCACTTCGTCCTCCAGTTTCTGATGTGGTTGTACAGCTGAAGAGTGCTGACATGTACGCCGACGAATGCAAGAACATCTGCGGCTACCTTCTTCATCTGCTGCTCCTTGAATCCCATGTTGAAGCAGACGCCGCTACGGACGAGCTGAACCAACCGGTTCAGCACAAACTCTGATAGCTCAGGTTTCCAAACCATGGCTGGTTTGCTTGCTATCAGAGATGGATGCGCATTCACAGTTGGCGCAGACAGACCAGGGGAGCCCAAAGGTATGATGGCCTACATGACAAACACTAGCAGATCAATGAACTACCACATGAACATCCTTAAGCACTAGCAGATCTATGAACTACCAGTACCACATCAAAGAACAGCGAGGTAGGTAAGATCGGCCTTACAGTCAAAGGAGTCACACACATCACCGAGGTAGGGGAAGCAAGGACCCTGGCGAAGATGCAGGCAGCACCACCGTCCCAGTGGAAGATGCAGGCAACACCACCATCCCCGTCGTAGAGTCAAATGGAACCTGGAATACCTCCACAACTTCCACCGACGACAAAGAAATGTCCTACAATGGATTCGTTCAGACCTCGGTTGTGTACCCATAAGATGTAGATCTAAGGCTAGGGTTTGCAGAAGCTTACCACAACCGAAGTCATCGACGCAGACGAAGAAGACGACCATCCTCCGCGGCCAATAGCCGCCGCCACAGCCGCCGTCGCCGCCGCAAGCCTCACCGACCGTGCGGGTGAGGTAGAGCCAGCCATGTCGCTAGATCGGGGGATGGAGGATGAGCTCGAAATGGAGGGAAATGTGGGATTTGGATTTGCCGGTGAGAGAGCCGCTTGATACGCGCGAAGCACACGTCCGTTGGGAACCCCAAGTGGAAGGTATGATGCGTATAGAAGCAAGTTTCCCTCAGTATGAAACCAAGGTTATCGAACCAGTAGGAGCCAAGAAGCACGTGAAGGTTGTTGGTGGAGGAGTGTAGTGCGGCGCAACACCAGTGAAACCGGCGCCAACGTGGAACCTGCACAACACAATCAAGATACTTTGCCCCAACGTAACAGTGAGGTTGTCAATCTCACCGGCTTGCTGAAAACAAAGGATTAAACGTATCGAGTGGAAAATGATGTTTGTTTGCAAAGAACAGTAAAGAACAATGATTGCAGTATATTGTATTCAGATGTAAAAGAATAGACCGGGGTCCACAGTTCACTAGTGGCGTCTCTCCAATAAGATAACTAACATGCTGGGTGAACAAATTACAGGTGGGCAATTGACAAATAAAGATTCAATACATATCAATGATGATTACTATGAGATTTAATCAGGGAATTACGACAAAGTACATAGACCGCTATCCAGCATGCATCTATGCCTAAATAATCCACCTTCGGGTTAGCATCCGCACCCCCTCCAGTATTAAGTTGTAAACAACAGACAATTGCATTAAGTATGGTGTGTAATGTAATCAACACAAATATTCTTAGACAAAGCATCGATGTTTTATCCCTAGTAGCAACAACACATCCACAACCTTAGAACTTTACGTCACTCGTCCCAGATTCAATGGAGGCATGAACCCACTATCGAGCATAAATACCCCCTCTTGGAGTTACAAGTATCAACTTGGCCAGATCCTCTACTAGCAACGCAGAGCATGCAAGAACATAAACAACACATATATGATAGATTGATAATCAACTTGACATAATATTCTAGATTCATCGGATCCCACCAAACACAACATGTAGCATTACAAATAGATGATCTTGATCATGTTAGGCAGCTCACAAGATCTAAACAATGATAGCAAGAGCGGAGAAGACAACCATCTAGCTACTGCTATGGACCCATAGTCCAAGGATGAACTACTCACGCATCAATCCGGAGGCGGGCATGATGATGTAGAGCCCTCCGGTGATGATTCCCCTCTCCGGCAGGGTGCCGGAGGCGATCTCCTGAATCCCCCGAGATGGGATTGGCGGCGGCGTCTCTGGAAGGTTTTCCGTATCGTGGCTCTCGGTACAGGGGTTTTCGCGATGAAGGCTTTAAGTAGGCGGAAGGGTAGGTCAGAAGGCGGCGCGAGGGGCCCACACCATAGGGCGGCGCGGGCCCCCCTCTGGCCGCGCCGGGCCTATGGTGCCGGGCCCTCGTGGCCCCTCTTCGTAACCCCTCCGGTCTTCTGGAAGCTCCGCGGAAAAATAAGACCCTGGGCGTTGATTTCGTCCAATTCTGAGAATATTTCCTTTGTAGGATTTCTGAAACCCAAAACAGCAGAAAACAACAACTGGCGCTTCGGCATCTTGTTAATAGGTTAGTGCCAGAAAATGTATAATAATGATGTAAAGTATGTATAAAACATGCAAGTATTGTTATAAAAGTAGCACGGAACATCAGAAATTATAGATACGTTTGGGACGTATCAAGCATCCCCAAGCTTAGTTCCTACTCGCCCTCGAGTAGGTAAACGATAACAACAAATAATTTCTGAAGTGACATGCTACCAACATAACCTTGATCAACATTATTGTAAAGCATATGAGATGGATGGAGTGATCTCAAGCAAAAGATTGCTAACAAAAGATGATGACTAAACAAATGAATCATATAGCAAAACTTTTCATGAATAGTACTTTCAAGACAAGCATCAACAAGACTTGCATAAGAGCTAACTCATAAGCAATAAATTCAAAGTAGAATGCATTGAAGCAACACAAAGGATGATTAAGTTTCAGCAATTGCTTTCAACTTGTAACATGTATATCTCATGGATATTTGTCAACGTAGAGTAATATAACAAGTGCAATAAGTAAACATGTAAGAATCAATGCACACAGTTGACACAAGTGTTTGCTTCTAAGATAGAAAGAAGTAGGTAAACTGACTCAACATAAAGTAAAAGAATGGCCCTTCGCAGAGGGAAGCATGGATTACTATTTTTGTGCTAGAGCTTTTGTTTTGAAAACATAGAAACAATTTTGTCAACGGTAGTAATAATGCATATGTGCTATGCATAATACTTCCTACAAGTTGCAAGCCTCATGCATAGAGTACTAATAGTGCTCGCACCTTGTCCTAATTAGCTTGGATTAACACGGATTATCATTGCATGACATATGTTTCAACCAAGTGTCACAAAGGGGTACCTCTATGCCGCCTGTACAAAGGTCCTAGGAGATTAATTGCATTTGATTTCTCATTTTTAATATATCTCAACTTAGGACATCCATACCGGGACAACATAGACAACAGATAATGGACTCCTCTTTTAATGCATAAGCATTCAACAACAGATAATATTCTCATAAGAGAGTGAGGTTGCATGTCCAAACTGAAAACTTCCACCATGATACATGGCTTTGGTTAGCGGCCCAATGTTCTTCTCTAACAATATGCATACTCAAACCATTTGATCATGAAAATCACCCTTACTTCAGACAAGACGAACATGCATAGCATCTCACATGATATCCAACAAAGGTAAAAATTTGATGGCGTCCCCAGAAACATGGTTACCGCTCAACAAGCAACTTATAAGAACTAAGACACTTAACTACATATTCATTACCACAATAGTTTTTAAGCTATTTTCCCATGAGCTATATATTGCAAAGACAAAGGAATGAAATTTTAAAGGTAGCACTCAAGTAATTTACTTTGGAATGGCAGAAAAATACCACATAGTAGGTAGATATGGTGGACACAAATGGCATGGGTTTTGTCTCAAGGTGTTTGGATGCACGGGAAGCATTTCCTCTCAGTACAAGGTTTGGGCTAGCAAGGTTGTTTGAAGCAAACACAAGTATGAACAGGTACAGCAAAACTTACACAAGAACATATTGCAAGCATTATAAGACTCTACATTGTCTTCCTTGTTGTTCAAACACTTTACGAGAAAATATCTAGACTTAGAGAGACCAATCATGCAAACCAAATTTTAACAAGCTCTACGGTAGTTCTCCACTAATAGATTAAACTACATGATGCAAGAGCTTAAACATGATCTATGAGAGCTCAAAACAATTGCCAAGTTTCAAGTTATTCCAAACCATATGAAGCATTTTCTGATTCCAACCAAATAGCAATCAGCGAAGCAATTTTCAGCCTTCGCCATGAACATTAAAGCACAACTAAGAACACAAGTGTTCCAATAAAAAAGCGGAGCGTAATATCTCCAATATACGAATGGTGGGATCCAAATTTATTCAAAGAACTAAGATAACAAAACGAAAATAAAAGCACACATACGCTCCAAGTAAAGAACATAAGATGTGATGGAATAAAAATATAGTTTCACTAGAAGTGACCTGATAAGTTGTCGATGAAGAAGGGGATGCCTTGGGCATCCCCAAGCTTAGGTGCTTGAGTAGTCTTAAAATATGCAGGGATGGACCACCGGGGCATCCCCAAGCTTAGACCTTTCACTCTTCTTGATCATATTGTATCATCCTCTTCTCTTGACCCTTGAAAACTTCCTCCACACCAAACTTCAAGCAAACTCATTAGAGGGTTAGTGCATAATCAAAAAATCACATATTCAGAGGTGACATAATCATTCTTAACACTTCTGGACATTGCACAAAGCTACCGAAAGTTAATGGAACAAAGAAACCCATTCAACATAGCAAAAGCGGCAATGCGAAATAAAAGGCA
Source organism: Lolium rigidum (assembly GCF_022539505.1). NCBI lineage: Eukaryota > Viridiplantae > Streptophyta > Magnoliopsida > Poales > Poaceae > Lolium > Lolium rigidum. Next base: position 110,259,786 of record NC_061510.1, read on the forward strand.
GAATCTGTCAAAACAGAATGATGTCTACGGGTGCTTCTATTCTTGTAGACGGTGTTGGGCCTCCAAGAGCAGAGGTTTGTAGAACATCAACAAGTTTTCCCTTAAGTGGATCACCCAAGGTTTATCGAACTCAGGGAGGAAGAGGTCAAAGATATCCCTCTCAAGCAACCCTGCAATCACAATACAAGAAGTCTCTTGTGTCCCCAACACACCTAATACACTTGTCAGATGTATAGGTGCACTAGTTCGGCGAAGAGATAGTAAAACACAGGTGGTATAGATGGTGGTAATATTGCAGAAAGTAAAGATGCAGTAAAACAGTAAACAAGCGGCGCCAGAAAATAGCTTGCTGGCGTGGGAAGCAATTCTTTGTGGTGGAAACAAGGCCTAGGGATCATACTTTCACTAGTGGACACTCTCAACATTGATCACATAATAAATAAGTTCTCTTTCCTTTGTGCTACATATACTCTTGTTGGATGATGAACACCACTAATTGTGTAGGGCTACAAGAGCTCCCTCAAGCCGGAGTTAACAAGCGCCACAACATTCGATATTCATGTTTAAGTAACCTTAGAGTATAATAGATCTTTGCAAAATAGACCAAGTACTAACATAGCATGCACACTGTCACCATCACACTATGAAGGTGTTATCACCGGATTTTGGCCAAATCAGGAGATGGGCCGTAAGTGAAGATGGGCTTGAAGGATACACGCGTGGAGCATCTTTGAAGCGGCCTTGCACGAAGAGTTTGGGCTTAATTGCCCATGTATCTGTAACATAGTAGATCGCATCTTAGTTTAGAATTAAAAGATAGAGTTTAACTCGTGCACGATTAGGTGCACGCCCGAATTAGAAAATCCCTTGGACTATAAATATGTATCTAGGGTTATCGGAAAAGGAGGACAATCACGTTTCACAACAAACACAAATCAGGCGCATCGCCACCCCTTCTTTCGAGGGTTTCTCCCAGGTAAGCATCATGCTGCCTAGATCGCATCTTGCGATCTAGGCAGCACACGTTTATTCGTTTACCTTGTGCTACTCGTGCTAAAGCGTTGTTGATGGCGAGTAGCACTACTTATCGGGGCTTGCATAGATGCTTTTCTTATGCATATCTGCTTAGCTGTGCCGTCCCTCAATATCTAGCTGCCCTTACACCTATCCAGGTGTAAGGGCAGCGTCTTGCTTGTTCGTTGTTTAGTAGATCCGATCTGTTATAGTTGCTCCTTGATTCCTCTAGGATTGGTTTAATATCCGTATGGTTAGGCCTTGCAAACGGGTTGAACGATCCGGTAGCGCGTTAGGTATGGTTTGTTAGCCCTAAGAGGGATGTTCCGGGAATTAACTCAATGTTGGTTTTTAGGCCTCTTTTAGGGTTAGTTTTCCATTATCTTTCGTGTCTGTTAGGCTCAACTACGCGTAGGATGTTCCGATCATACGGTGAAAACCCTAAACTGTCGTAGATTGGTTTAACTTTATACTGATCAAGCAGGAACCCCATGTCATCGTTAACCCGACGTGAACCATGGGGCGATCGGCTTTGTGAGCCGATCCACAGGGCAACCTGAGAGCCGATCGGGCTCGTATTTAATGTTTACATGTCTGCCATGCAGGAAACTAATCGAAGCAATCCAACACCTTCCTGACCAGGTATAGGTCAGGTGGCACGCCCTTGCAACCGCTAGGACGTGTGCCGGAACATTTGCGGGACGACGTCGAGGGACCAGGGCCCACTGCCGCCTTGGAAGCCTCCCGGCTCTTCGTGTTGCTTAACCACTCGCTCGCCGGTGGGTTTTGGCAGGCAACACATTCTGGCACGCCCGGTGGGACAATCTTCTGCAACAACCACGTCAACATCCGAGATGGCGGAAGAACCGGTCAAGTATGAAGATCCGCCTCCTGAGCATAAGAAGAAATATGATGATCTCAAGACCATCTTGGAAGCCGATCTCATCGGCGCTTTTGAGAAAACCCGTTCGCACGGGATCAAGTTCAAAGGGTTCCAACCCGAAGGCGCGCTAGAGGGACTAGATCTATCTCTCCCTTCGGACGAACGTACCAGAGCCCTGCGACAGGAAGTCAACTATGCCGTTGCTCATTCACTACATCGGCATTCTGAGAGTCTGGTGAACACTCTGGAGCGTGTCGCGCTCAATGTGGTGCAAGAAATCATGAAGCACAAGTACTCTCCGTCAGGACCTGCTCTAGGAACTCATCATGGAGAGATACCGCTCTATACTAGGCCACCACTGCCGTACACGATGGCGGCTCCACAGCAACAAGGTTCACCGGCGTACGTCGTCTACAAGGTTGGAGGTGATCCTGGTGATTACCAATTCCTGTATGAGCCGCCCAAGGAGATTCCACATGGATACGTGTGCACATACGTGCCAGACTGCAACAACTGGATGACCCAGGTTACAGCAGGAAGGACTGCCATGGCAGGAGGGATCGTCGGAACAGGAGTAGTTGCTGGAGCAGGAAGCAGTTCTGGAGCAGATGCTGAGAAATAGGCGTGGCTAACTAAATATGCCACCGGTACAAGTCATGAACACTCAACTTCTGCACCTCCTACGGTAGATGAGATCACCGCGATCATGAGAGATCGGTTCGGCATCCTGCCGAAGAAGAGAATGATCGGCTATTCCAAGCCGTATCCCAACGATTATGACCTAATCCCACTACCACCTAAGTATCGGCTCCCTGACTTCACAAAATTCAGTGGATCAGAAGGAACCAGCTCAATTGAGCACGTGAGCCGATACTTGGCACAATTGGGCATGGTCTCAGCTTCAGACGAGCTGCGTGTGAGGTTCTTCTCACAATCTCTCACGGGTCCGGCCTTTGGATGGTACACCTCGTTGCCACCAGACTCGGTTCGGACGTGGAAGCAGCTAGAAGAGCAGTTTCACGTATAGTATCATTCAGAAGCTACTGAAGCTGGCATTGCCGATCTGACCCAGGTTCGGCAGAGGCGAGGAGAGACGGTGTCTGAATACATCCAGCGCTTCAGGACCGTCAGGAACCGATGTTATTCGGTTCGTCTATCTGAGAAGGAAGCATGCGAGCTGGCGATAGCAGGCCTGTCAGCGCCGCTCAAAGATGTGACCTTCCAAGCTGAGTATAATTCACTGGCGCATATGGTTCAGAAATTGACAGTGTATGAACAGCGCCACCCAGAATTGTACCAGGACAAGTTCAAGCGCGTCGCCCTGATCGAGATGGAAGAAGATGAAGACTCTGTAGGAGATCAGGAAGTCGCTGTAGCTGAATGGACTCGGGGGGCAAAGCCCGTGTCCTGCAAGTGGGTGAAACAACCAGGGCCTGCAAAAGGGTTTGACTTTGATTTGAGCAAAACGGAGCAAATTTTTGATTTGCTGCTGAAGGAGAAACAGCTGAAGTTACCCGAAGGCCACAAAATCCCCACGTTACAAGAGATGAACGGCAGGCCATACTGCAAATGGCATCACACGTTCACTCACGCCACCAACGACTGCAAAGTCTTGCGCGGACAGATCCAAATGGTGATAGAACAAGGCCGATTACTCTTCGGTCAGTTTGCCATGAGAGTTGGCACGCAGCCGTTTCCGGACGTCAACATGGTGGATCTCAGCCACTGCATAAGACGTGAACCAGGTTTCTCTTTTGATATCAACATGGCAGGGCTTGCAGATCGCCATGGCGAGGATAAGCCAGAGAGCAGTCGCTCTCGTGGCAAAGATAAAAAGGAGGCCGATCCACGCGACCGGCCCCAGCATGATGACAGACGGTATTTGACTGAGGAAGAGGTGATAAGCGTGCGGTATCAACGGCCACTTTCCGCGCACCTCCTTAACAAATATGAACAGCAATACGACCGACGTCGGCGCTACGACGTAGATGATGACAGATATCGTCGGTCTGATGCAGACAACAGGAAATACCGTCGATACGAGGGGTATGAGCGTCACGCCAGAGGGAGGTCAAGAGAGCAAGAGGACATGGATAGGCATTGGAACTGTCCTTTCTTCAAACACTGCTGGGACTCAGGAATGAGCCGATTGCCTACAATCGAGAACTGCCCAGAATGTAAACAGAAGAGGAAGGGAACAAATGGAGTTTCAGTGTTCGAGCGTCTAGGACCTCTCCCACCTCAGAACAAACGAGCTGAGTCATCTCAAGATGAAGACTTCGAGGAGTCAGAAGAAGAAGATAGATATCACCGACCAAGGTGGTGTCCTGATGGACTCAGCCACTCCCAAAAGCGCAGAGTGCAACGGCTAAGAAACTTGGAAGAAGCCGAGGCGCAGTACCTGTACACGTTGAGGAAAGCACGGCCTGATCTGGCCGTGAAAATTCAGCAAACACTGGAGACAGAGGCTCGCCCACCAAAGAAAGTGTGGCGACCCAAGCAGACAAAAGCCGATGCAGGGACATCGGCTGATACAAACATGGTGTTCGTTCTCCCGTCAGAGTTTTGTGCTCCAAGAGATGAGGAAGTATCAGTGGCACAGTTTGATTGCGGGCCACGGCCAGTTATCTTTGAGAAGCCACGAGAGAGGAGCTACAGGCATCTGAAGGCCCTATACCTGAAGGGTTATATCAATGGGCAGCCTATCAGCAAGATGCTGGTTGACACGGGAGCAGCGGTCAACATAATGCCGTACTCCATGTTACGACGTTTGGGACGTTCCAATGAAGATCTGATCAAGACCAACGTCACGCTAAGCGATTTCAACGGCCAACCGTCAGAGGCCAAGGGTGTTCTGAACATGGACTTAACTGTCGGCCGAAAAACCATCCCTACATCCTTCTTCATCGTCGACAGCAAGAGCACTTATGCTGTTCTGCTAGGAAGGGATTGGATCCACGTTAACTGTTGCATTCCATCCACAATGCATCAGTGTATCATACAATGGGATGGAGATGAAGTGGAGGTTGTTCATGCAGATGATTCGATCGATATCTCTTTGGCTGCCATGAACATCTGGGAAGCAAATGACCAAGAGCCGCTCTCTGGAATCAATCTGGACGGCTGTGAGCGCATCGAAGCTACAAAAAATGGGGTGAGTCTGGTCTTATCCACTGGCCTGACAGAGTAGCAAGATCCAAGTCTATGGACGTACGTGGCAAGGCCGATCCTCGCGATCGGCCCAAAAAATAAGAAACAAGGATCTCACTTCAAGCATGCCACGTCGTTATAGCAGAGAACCAAGAAGTTGTAAACCCTCGTTAAACATTGCAATGGAAAAGGAGGCCGATCCTAGCAATCGGCCACAAATAGTCTCAACGTGCCTTCTGCCTGTGTTCATCATTGATTTAGCAGGCGATGGAAAGCTAAGGTGTGGGTTTACAGCAGCTGATGGACTAGAAGAGATTGACATTGGTCCTGGGGATAAGCCACGACCAACATTTATCAGCAAATAGTTGGATCAGCAACTGCAAGGGAAGCCGATTCCAGCAATCGGCTAAAATTATTCCCACCACACATGTTCACTGATGTGCGATTTAGCATGGTGAGTGGTGAGACAAGCTTGAATTGGCTGATAAGCCGATATCTTCAATCACTTGAAGGATTCGGCTCGGGGGGCATACACACAGAGAAGGTACCACGAAGTATGTACCCAGGAGGAAGCCGATTCATGAAATCGAAAATTCAAAAAAAATTCAGCACAGCCGATGCACAGCCATCGACTCTAGAATTACAGAGCCAACTGCACCCTTGTCCGGAAGGCGAGACAACGTTACGATTGGCCAGAGCTTCAACCACAGCGTCGTTGGGATGTGGAGCTGGATTTCTTCAAGGACGTTCTTCACCTCCTCAGAGTTTTCGACTAATGTCTCAATGGGTGAAGAAAGTAGTACTTTGAAGCGTTGGAGTTCATCTCAACCCTGACAAACAACAAGGGCAGCATGAGCATGCAGATCAGAGAAAGGGTGAGCCAATCGGAGCAGTAAATCACCAGAACTGAGCTAGGAGGAGTTGGAGAGCCATTACATGTGAAGCTTCTTGGTTCAAGAAAGGGGTTTGCTGGTCCTTCCGAGCCCTCTTGGTGCATCGACTCCTTGTGCGTAAGCTTTACTGTCTTGTTTTGATGGGAGTTGAGGGCTAACCTTTTCTTGGAAGCCGATGGTGGCACATCTGGCTAGTTTTATGTGGTGGTGTCCCCAGAGGTGCCCAAGCTGGAGCTTCGTCGGCTGGATTGCATGTTCTCGCTGATATTATCTTCAGTATCCCTTTTTGAGCCGGCGCAGGGTTGTTGCCCTTCAAAGTTTTCCTGGCAGCCACCTTTTTCACTACTGTTCTCGCCTTGACTAAGGCTCGGGGGGCAGCTGACCCTGAAGATTCTTTGCTTTTGGGAGCCGATTGTGTTGAAATCGGTTGTCTCTGCATCACAACCGTATTGAAAGGTGGTGAATTATTGCAGAAGGGAACCACCGGAGCTGGTGAGAGGAGTTTGAAGGGGGAGCCATTATCATTGATAGGCTCTGGGCCAGTTTGTTGCTGCAAGGAAACAGAGCATCACGAGGAAAGTTGTGAGCAAATGGTACATGTTATGCAGATGTATCAGCTTCAACGTCAAGTTGTTTCAGCTACGGTCCTAGAAGCTTTCCTGGAGGCGTTAATTCAGGAGTTTTGCCGTCAGGTCTAACATCACGATCGGATGATTTGGAGTCCAAAATCTAAGGGTCCCAAGGCTGTGGGCTGGACCTGTTCGATTGGAAATTTGGGATCTGAATTTGAGCAAGGATTGCAAGTCACCGTCTGAGGGGGTAACTGGATTGACCTGTCTTGCAATTTATTGTGAAAAACTGATGCTTTGCCATCGGCTCATTGAGCATCGACCAAGTTGACAATCGGCAAAGTCAAGAAGAGGGAAAATCGGCTAAATCAATATGAAAGAAATCGGCAAAATTGGATTGAAGGAAATTCTTCATTGATAATTAGATTTCTTACATAAAAGAGCTGATTGCTCTCAAAAGGAAGAACTATGGGACATATTGTCCCATCTACTACTACGGATCCTATGCTAAAGATCCTATCTACGGGCCATCGCTGCCCTCGTCATCGCCGTCATCGCCGCTGTCGGCGCCACTCCCGGCGGGCTCGTCGTCGCTGCTGCCGTGGCCGCCGGCAGGACCCTCGTTGTCCTCGTCCTCCTCGTCAGCGTCGTCGTCGTCGCTGAGGTTGCCCGGCCAGGGACAGAAGCGCTTGGCCGGCGGCTCGTCGGAGGAGGTATCGTCCTCCTCCTCTTCTTCCTCCTTCACCTCCTCGGAGGAGGTGAAATCGCCCCAGGAGAAGCGATCGTCGTCGCTCTCCTCCTCCGATTCCCCGTCGGCAAGGAAACAGAGGTCGCTCTCCCCGTCGGTCGAGGACTTGTCGTCCTCAGACCAGACGGAGAAGTCATGGCTTAAATCGTCCCCGTCCTCTATGGCGCGGCGAATGTGGGCCGCGTGGGCCTCCATCGGGTCCCACTCCGGCGTCGGCTCCCGGAGGGGGGAGGATTGGACGGAAAGGCTCGACGAAGAAGAGGAGGAAGAAGAGGAAGACATGGTGGCAGAGGAGGGCTTTTGGAGTGCTAATGCGAAGGGGACGAAGAAGGGAACTGCAAGAAGTGGCTAAATAAAAGGGGATATAGCAGAGATTTAATGCTTAAGCAGTTTTCGAGGATGTGGTGCCAAAACTGTCAAGTCGTGCAGAGAAGTTGAGAAGGCAAGGCGTCATGATGAAGAATACTCGCGACGGTTCTGCTCTCGCCACGACATGACCCTTCGAAGGAAAAACAGAGTGGTTTTGAAATTATCATTACCAAAACCAGGGGGCATGTGTTATCACCGGATTTTGGCCAAATCAGGAGATGGGCCGTAAGTGAAGATGGGCTTGAAGGATACACGCGTGGAGCATCTTTGAAGCGGCCTTGCACGAAGAGTTTGGGCTTAATTGCCCATGTATCTGTAACATAGTAGATCGCATCTTAGTTTAGAATTAAAAGATAGAGTTTAACTCGTGCACGATTAGGTGCACGCCCGAATTAGAAAGTCCCTTGGACTATAAATATGTATCTAGGGTTATCGGAAAAGGAGGACAATCACGTTCACAACAAACACAAATCAGGCGCATCGCCACCCCTTCTTTCGAGGGTTTCTCCCGGGTAAGCATCATGCTGCCTAGATCGCATCTTGCGATCTAGGCAGCTACACGTTATTCGTTTACCTTGTGCTACTCGTGCTGAAGCGTTGTTGATGGCGAGTAGCACTACTTATCGTAGATGTTTTGGGGCTTGCATAGATGCTTTTCTTATGCATATCTGCTTAGCTGTGCCGTCCCTCGATATCTAGCTGCCCTTACACCTATCCAGGTGTAAGGGCAGCGTCTTGCTTGTTCGTTGTTTATTAGATCCGATCCGTTATAGTTGCTCCTTGATTCCTCAAGGATTGGTTTAATATCCGTATGGTTAGGCCTTGCAAACGGGTTGAACGATCCGGTAGCGCGTTAGGTATGGTTTGTTAGCCCTAAGAGGGATGTTCCGGGAATTAACTCAATGTTGGTTTTTAGGCCTCTTTTAGGGTTAGTTTTCCATTATCTTTCGTGTCTGTTAGGCTCAACTACGCGTAGGATGTTCCGATCATACAGTGAAAACCCTAAACTGTCGTAGATTGGTTTAACTTTATACTGATCAAGCAGGAACCCCATGTCATCGTTAACCCGACGTGAACCATGGGGCGATCGGCTTTGTGAGCCGATCCACAGGGCAACCTGAGAGCCGATCGGGCTCGTATTTAATGTTTACGTGCCTGCTGATACGTCTCCAACGTATCGATAATTTCTTATGTTCCATGCCACATTATTGATGATATCTACATGTTTTATGCACACTTTATGTCATATTCGTGCATTTTCTGGAACTAACCTATTAACAAGATGCCGAAGTGCCAGTTCTGTTTTCTCGCTGTTTTTGGTTTCGAAATCCTAGTAACGAAATATTCTCGGAATTGGACGAAATCACCGCCCGAGTTCCTATTTTTCCACGAAGCTTCCGAACACCCGGGAAGGACCGGAGGGGGGCCACGAGGCCCACCGGACCATAGGCCGGCGCGGCACGGGGGTGGCCCGCGCCCCCTATGGTGTCGCCGCCTCGTCGGCCCTCCTGCGCCGCCTCTTCGCCTATATAAAGCCCCTCGCATCGAAAACCCTTAGGGAGGAAGCCACGATACGAGAAAAGTTCCGGAGCCGCCGCCATCGCGAAGCCAAGATCCGGGGGACAGGAGTCTCTGTTCCGGCACCCTGCCGGAGCGGGGAAGTGCCCCGGAAGGCTTCTCCATCGACACCGCTGCCATCTCCACCGCCATCTTCATCACCGCTGCTGCTCCCATGAGGAGGGAGTAGTTCTCCATCGAGGCTCGGGGCTGTACCGGTAGCTATGTGGTTCATCTCTCTCCTATTTACTTCAATACAATAATCTCATGAGCTGCCTTACATGATTGAGATTCATATGATGATTCTTGTAATCTAGATGTCATTATGCTAGTCAAGTGGGTTTTACCTATGTGATCTCCGGAGACTCCTTGTCCCACGTGTGTAAAGGTGACGAGTGTGTGCACCGTGTGGGTCTCTTAGGCTATATTTCACGGAATACTTATTCACTGTTGAATGGCATAGTGAGGTGCTTATTTATATCTCTTTATGATTGCAATGTGTTTGTATCACAATTTATCTATGTGCTACTCTAGCAAAGTTATTAAAGTAGTTCTATTCCTCCTGCACGTGTGTAAAGGTGACGGTGTGTGCACCGTGTTAGTACTTGGTTTATGCTATGATCATGATCTCTTGTAGATTGCGAAGTTAACTATTGCTATGATAATATTGATGTGATCTATTCCTCCTACATATGCATGAAGGTGACAAGTGTGCATGCTATGCTAGTACTTGGTTTAGTCTTTTGATCTATCTTACACTAAAGGTTACTAAAATATGAGCATTATTGTGGAGCTTGTTAACTCCGGCATTGAGGGTTCGTGTAATCCTACGCAATGTGTTCATCATCCAACAAAAGTGTAGAGTATGCATTTATCTATTCTGTTATGTGATCAATGTTGAGAGTGTCCACTAGTGAAAGTCTATTCCCTAGGCCTTGTTCCTAAATACTGCTATCACCGCTTGTTTACTGTTTTACTGCGTTACTACTGCTGCGTTACTACTGCTTGTTTACTTCCTACAATATTACTACCATCTACTGCACGCCAGTAAGCTATTTTCTGGCGCCGTACTACTGCTCATACTTATTCATACCACCTGTATTTCACTATCTCTTCGCCGAACTAGTTCACCTATTAGGTGTGTTGGGGACACAAGAGACTTCTTGCTTTGTGGTTGCAGGGTTGCATGAGAGGGATATCTTTGACCTCTTCCTCCCGAGTTCGATAAACCTTGGGTAATCCACTTAAGGGAAACTTGCTGCTGTTCTACAAACCTCTCGCTCTTGGAGGCCCAACACCGTCTACGAGAAAAGGAGGGGAAGTAGACATCAAGCTATTTTCCGGCGCCGTTGCCGGGGAGGAAAGGTAAAAGGTACTCACACTCCGGACCTCGGCTACTAAGCTATTTTCGGCGCCGTTGTAAGTACTCGAAGCTATTTCCTTTAGACTACTGCAATTGCGACATTTGGTTTCTTGTTTACACTAGTTAGGCATAATGGAAAACAACAAAAATATGAGAGATCTTTATGAACTTTATCTTGAATTAGGACATGATGTGTTTGAAGAAAGAATTAAGAAACCCATGGAACTTTATATGCATGCTAATGGGAATGTTATTACTATGAATGCTTTGAACACCATTGTTGCTAATGCTATGGAAAATTCTAAGCTTGGGGAAGCTGGCTTTGATGAGCATGATATTTTTAATCCCCCAAGCATTGAGGAGAAAATTTACTTTGATGATACTTTGCCTCCCATTTATGATGATTATAATGATAGTAGTCTTTTGTTACCACCTGTTATGGAGGATAAATTTGATTATGATTACAATATACCTCCTATATTTGATAGCTACTTTGTTGAATTTGCTCCCACTACAACTAATAAAATTGATTATGCTTATGTTGGGAGTAGTAATTATTTTATGCATGAGACTCATGATAAGAATGCTTTATGTGATGGTTATATTGTTGAGTTTGCTCATGATGCTACTGAAAGTTATTATGAGAGAGGAAAATATGGTTGTAAAATTTTTCATGTTACTAAAATGCCTCTCTATGTGCTGAAATTTTTGAAGCTACACTTGTTTTATCTTCCTATGCTTGTTACTTTGCTCTTCATGAACTTGTTTATTTACAAGATTCCTATGCATAGGAAGCATGTTAGACTTAAATGTGTTTTGAATTTGCCTCTTGATGCTCTCTTTTGCTTCAACTTCTATTTCTTGCGAGTGCATCATTAAAACTGCTGAGCCCATCTTAACGGCTATAAAGAAAGAACTTCTTGGGAGATAACCCATGTGTTATTTTGCTACAGTACTTTGTTTTATATTTGTGTCTTGGAAGTTGTTTACTACTGTAGCAACCTCTCCTTATCATGTTTTTGTGCCAAATAAAGTTTCTATGTCAAAGTTGATGTTATATTTGGGATTGCTGCGCAGAAACAGCATTGCTGTCTGTCACGAATCTGGGCACAGTTCTCTGTAGAAAATTCGAAAAAATCTGCCAATTTACGAGCGTGATCCTCAGATATGTACGCAACTTTCATTAGTTTTGAGTTTTTCCATTTGAGCAAGTCTGGTGCCAGCTTTAAATTCGTCTTTACGGACTGTTCTGTTTTTGACAGATTCTGCCTTTTATTTCGCATTGCCGCTTTTGTTAAGTTGAATGAGTTTCTTTGTTCCATTAACTTTCAGAAGTTTTGTGCAATGTCCAGAAGTGTTAAGAATGATTGTGTCACCTCTGAACATGTGAATTTTTGATTATGCACTAACCCTCTAATGAGTTTGCTTGAAGTTTCGTGTGAAGGAAGTTTTCAAGGGTCAATAGAAGAGGGTGATATAATGTGATCGAGAAGAGCGAAAGGTCTAAGCTTGGGGATGCCCCGGTGGTTCATCCCTGCATATTTTAAGAAGACTCAAGCATCTAAGCTTGGGATGCCCAAGGCATCCCCTTCTTCATCGACAACTTATCAGGTTTCTTCTAGTGAAACTATATTTTTATTCAGTCACATCTTATGTAATTTACTTGGAGCGTCTGTGTGCTTTTATTTTAGCTTTTGTTTTGTTATCTTAGTTCTCTGAATAAGTTCATCCTTGTGTGGGAGAGAGACACGCTCCGCTGGTTCGTATGAACACATGTGTTCTTAGCTCATAATATTCATGGCGAAGTTTCCTCTTCGTTAAGTTGTTATATGGTTGGAATTGGAAAATGCTACATGTAGTAATTGGTAAAATGTCTTGGATAATGTGATACTTGGCAATTGTTGTGCTCATGTTTAAGCTCTTGCATCATATACTTTGCACCCATTAATGAAGAAATACATAGAGCTTGCTAAAATTTGGTTTGCATAATTGGTCTCTCTAAGGTCTAGATAATTTCTAGTATTGAGTTTGAACAACAAGGAAGACGGTGTAGAGTCTTATAATGTTTACAATATGTCTTTTATGTGAGTTTTTCTGCACCGGTTCATCCTTGTGTTTGTTTCAAATAAACCTTGCTAGCCTAAGCCTTGTATCGAGAGGGAATACTTCTCCTGCATCCAAATCCTTGAGCCAACCACTATGCCATTTGTGTCCACCATACCTACCTACTACATGGTATTTCTCCGCCATTCCAAAGTAAATTGCTTGAGTGCTACCTTTTAACAATTCAAAAGTTATTACCTCTTATTTGTGTCAATGTTTTATAGCTCATGAGGAAGTATGTGGTGTTTTATCTTTCGATCTTGTCATTTACTTCGACGAGACTTTCACAATGGACTAGTGGCTTCATCCGCTTATCCAATAATTTTGCAAAAAGAGCTGGCAATGAGGTTCCCAGCCTCAATTAATTAACTTGCATTAATAATTCTCTTCACATGTTTTGCTCGATTCATCGAGTAAGCAACTTAATTTTGCAAATAGACACTCCTCCATGGTATGTGAATGATGGAAGGCACCCGAGGATTCGGTTAGCCATGGCTTGTGTAAGCAAAAGGTTGGGAGGAGTGTCATCCATAAATAAAGAAAAACTAAACTAAAGTACATGCGTAAACAATAGAGAAGAGGGATGATCTACCTTGCTGGTAGAGATAACGTCCTTCATGGGAGCCGCTCTTGAAAGTCTGGTTGATGAGGTAGTTAGAGTGCCCACTACCATTCGTTGACAACAACAAACACCTCTCAAAACTTTACTTTTATGCTCTCTTTATGTTTTCAAAATAAAAGCTCTAGCACAAATATAGCAATCGATGCTTTCCTCTTTGAAGGACCATTCTTTTACTTTTATTGTTGAGTCAGTTTACCTATCTCCTTCCACCTAAGAAGCAAACACTTGTGTGAACTGTGCATTGATTCCTACATACTTGCATATTGCACTTATTATATTACTTTGCATTGACAACTATCCATGAGATATACATGTTACAAGTTGAAAGCAACCGCTGAAACTTAATCTTCCATTGTGTTGCTTCAACACCTTTACTTTGATTTATTGCCTTATGAGTTAACTCTTATGCAAGACTTATTGATGCCTGTCTTGAAAGTGCTATTCATGAAAAGTCATTGCTTTATGATTCAGTTGTTTACTCATGTCATTACCATTGTTTTGATCGCTGCATTCATTACATATGTTTACAATATGATCAAGTTTATGATGGCATGTCACTTAAGAAATTATCTTTGTTATCGTTTTACCGCTCGGGACGAGCGGAACTAAGCTTGGGGATGCTGATACGTCTCCAACGTATCGATAATTTCTTATGTTCCATGCCACATTATTGATGATATCTACATGTTTTATGCACACTTTATGTCATATTCGTGCATTTTACGGAACTAACCTATTAACAAGATGCCGAAGTGCCGGTTCTCGTTTTACTGCTGTTTTTGGTTTCGAAATCCTAGTAACGAAATATTCTCGGAATTGGACGAAATCACCGCCCGGGTTCCTATTTTTCCACGAAGCTTCCGGAACACCGGGAAGGACCGGAGGGGGCCACGGGCCACTGCGGACCATAGGCCGGCGCGGCCTGGGGGTGGCCGCGCCCCCTATGGTGTCGCCGCCTCGTCGGCCCTCCTGCGCCGCCTCTTCGCCTATATAAAGCCCCCGCATCGAAAACCCTTAGGGAGGAAGCCACGATACGAGAAAAGTTCCGGAGCCGCCGCCATCGCGAAGCCAAGATCCGGGGACAGGAGTCTCGTTCCGGCACCCTGCCGGAGCGGGGAAGTGCCCCGGAAGGCTTCTCCATCGACACCGCTGCCATCTCCACCGCCATCTTCATCACCGCTGCTGCTCCCATGAGGAGGGAGTAGTTCTCCATCGAGGCTCGGGGCTGTACCGGTAGCTATGTGGTTCATCTCTCTCCTATGTACTTCAATACAATAATCTCATGAGCTGCCTTACATGATTGAGATTCATATGATGATTCTTGTAATCTAGATGTCATTATGCTAGTCAAGTGGGTTTTACCTATGTGATCTCCGGAGACTCCTTGTCCCACGTGTGTAAAGGTGACGAGTGTGTGCACCGTGTGGGTCTCTTAGGCTATATTTCACGGAATACTTATTCACTGTTGAATGGCATAGTGAGGTGCTTATTTATATCTCTTTATGATTGCAATGTGTTTGTATCACAATTTATCTATGTGCTACTCTAGCAAAGTTATTAAAGTAGTTCTATTCCTCCCGCACGTGTGTAAAGGTGACGAGTGTGTGCACCGTGTTAGTACTTGGTTTATGCTATGATCATGATCTCTTGTAGATTGCGAAGTTAACTATTGCTATGATAATATTGATGTGATCTATTCCTCCTACATATGCATGAAGGTGACGGTGTGCATGCTATGCTAGTACTTGGTTTAGTCTTTTGATCTATCTTACACTAAAGGTTACTAAAATATGAGCATTATTGTGGAGCTTGTTAACTCCGGCATTGAGGGTTCGTGTAATCCTACGCAATGTGTTCATCATCCAACAAAAGTGTAGAGTATGCATTTATCTATTCGTTATGTGATCAATGTTGAGAGTGTCCACTAGTGAAAGTCTATTCCCTAGGCCTTGTTCCTAAATATCTGCTATCGTCTGCTTGTTTCTTGTTTCTATTGCGTTACTCACTGCTTGTTTACTTCCTACAATATTACTACCATCAACCGCACGCCAGTAAGCTATTTTCACGGCGCCGTACTACTGCTCATACTTATTCATACCACCTGTATTTCACTATCTCTTCGCCGAACTAGTTCACCTATTAGGTGTGTTGGGGACACAAGAGACTTCTTGCTTTGTGGTTGCAGGGTTGCATGAGAGGGATATCTTTGACCTCTTCCTCCCTGAGTTCGATAAACCTTGGGTAATCCACTTAAGGGAAACTTGCTGCTGTTCTACAAACCTCTGCTCTTGGAGGCCCAACACTGTCTACAGGAAAAGGAGGGGGAAGTAGACATCACCTGCCATGCAGGAAACTAATCGGAGCAATCCAACACCTTCCTGACCAGGTATAGGTCAGGTGGCACGCCCTTGCAACTGCTAGGACGTGTGCCGGAACATTTGCGGGACGACGTCGAGGGACCAGGGCCCACTGCCGCCTTGGAAGCCTCCCGGCTCTTCGTGTTGCTTAACCACTGCTCGCCGGTGGGTTTTGGCAGGCATCAGAAGGAGGCATAGATCACATCAATACTATCATAGCGATAATCAACTCCATAACCTACAAGAGATTATGATCATAATCTACGACAAGAACTACACGATGCACACACTGTCACCATTACACCATGCAGGAGGAATGGACTACTTTAATAACATCACATGAGTAGCACATAGACTAGTAGCGATACAAAGCACATTGCAATCATAAAGGGATATAAATAAGCACTTCACTATGCCATTCATAACGGTGAATAAGTATTCACGTGAAATATAGCCTAAGAGACCCACACGGTGCACACACTGTCACCTTTACACACGTGGGACAAGGAGTCTCCGGAGATCACATAAGTAAAACCCACTTGACTAGCATAATGACATCTAGATTACAAGCATCATCATATGAATCTCAATCATGTAAGGCAGCTCATGAGATTATTGTATTGAAGCACATAGGAGAGAGATGAACCACATAGCTACCGGTACAGCCCCGAGCCTCGATGGAGAACTACTCCCTCCTCATGGGAGACAGCAGCGGTGATGAAGATGGCGGTGGTGTCGATGGAGGAGCCTTCCGGGGCACTTCCCCGTCCGGCGGCGTGCCGGAACGGAGACTCCTGTCCCCCAAATCTTGGCTTCGCGATGGCGGCGGCTCCGGAAGGTTTCTCGTACCGTGGCTTATTCGTATCGGGGTTTTAGGTCGGGGAGCTTATATAGGCGAAAGGGGAGCCTCGGAAGGGCTACGGGGGCCCACACAACAGGCCGGCGCGCCCCCCCCTCTGGCCGCGCCGCCTTAGTGTGTGGGGCCCCTGTGGCCCCCCTCTAGTCCCTCTCGGGTGTTCTGGAAGCTTCCGGTGAAAATAGGGTACTGGGCATTGATTTCGTCCGATTCCGAGAATATTTCCTTACTAGGATTTCTGAAACCAAAAACAGCGAAAACAGGAGCGGCACTTCGGCATCTCGTCAATAGGTTAGTTCCGGAAAACGCATCAAAACGATATAAAGTGTGAACAAAACATGTAGGTATTGTCATAAAACAAGCATGGAACATCAAAATTATAGATACGTTTGAGACGTATCAGCATCCCCAAGCTTAGTTCCTACTCGTCCTCGAGTAGGTAAACGATAACACAATAATTTCTGAAGTGACATGCTACCATTATAATCTTGATCAACATTATTGTAAAGCATATGACATGAATGGAGTGATTCAAAGCAATGATCTATAGTTTGCTAACAAATAGATAACATATAGCAAAACTTTTCATGAATAGTACTTTCAAGACAAGCATCAATAAGTCTTGCATAAGAGTTAACTCATAAAGCAATAAATTCAAAGTAAAGGTATCGAAGCAACACAAAGGAAGATATAAGTTTCAGCAGTTGCTTTCAACTTTCAACATGCATATCTCATGGATATTGTCAATGTAAAGTAATATAACAAGTGCAATATGCAAGTATGTAGGAATCAATGCACAGTTCACACAAGTGTTTGCTTCTTAAGGTGGAAAGAGATAGGTGAACTGACTCAACATAAAAGTAAAAGAAAGGCCCTTCGCAGAGGGAAGCATCGATTGCTATATTTGTGCTAGAGCTTTTATTTTGAAAACATAAAGAGAGCATAAAAATAAAGTTTTGAGAGATGTTTGTTGTTGTCAACGAATGGTAGCGGGTACTCTAACCCCCTTGCCAGACAAACCTTCAAAAAGCGGCTCCCATTTTATTTTATTTTTGGGTGGCACTCCTTCCAACCTTTCTTTCACAAACCATGGCTAACCGAATCCTCGGGTGCCTGCCAATAATCTCATACCATGAAGGAGTGCCTTTTTATTTTATTTTTATTATGATGACACTCCTCCCCACCTTTGCTTTCTCAAGCCATGGCTAACCGAATCCTTCGGGTGCCGTCCAACAATCACATACCATGGAGGAGTGTCTATTTTTGTTAATTAATTTGGGACTGGGAATCCCATTGCCAGCTTTTTTTGCAAAATTATTGGATAAGCGGATGAAGCCACTAGTCCATTGGTGAAAGTTGCCCAACAAGATTGAAAGATAAACACCACATACTTCCTCATGAGCTATAAAACATTGACACAAATAAGAGGTAATAACTTTTGAATTGTTTAAAGGTAGCACTCAAGCAATTTACTTTGGAATGGCGGAGAAATACCATGTAGTAGGTAGGTATAGTGGACACAAATGGCATAGGTTTTTGGCTCAAGGTTTTGGATGCACGAGGAGTATTCCCTCTCAGTACAAGGCTTTGGGCTAGCAAGGTTGTTTGAAGCAAACACAAGTATGAACCGGTACAGCAAAACTTACATAAGAACATATTGCAAGCATTATAAGACTCTACACCGTCTTCCTTGTTGCTCAAACACTTCACCAGAAAATATCTAGACCTTAGAGAGACCAATCATGCAAACCAAATTTCAACAAGCTCTACAGTAGTTCTCCACTACTTAAATTTAAACTACATGATGCAAGAGCTTAAACATGATCTATGAGAGCTCAAAACAATTGCCAAGTATCAAATTATTCAAAACCATATGAAGCATTTTCTGATTCCAACCAAATAGAAACAAGTGAAGCGATCAACTTTCGCCCTTGAACATTAAAAGCTAAGAACACATGTATTCATATGAACCAGCGGAGCGTGTCTCTATCCCACACAAGGATGAACTTATTCAGAGAATGAAAATAACAAAACGAAAATAAAAGCACACAGACGCTCCAAGTAAAGTACATAAGATGTGACTGAATAAAAATATAGTTTCACTAGAAGAAACTCGATAAGTTGATGAAGAAGGGGATGCCTTGGGCATCCCCAAGCTTAGACGCTTGAGTCTCCTTGAAATATGCAGGGATGAACCACGGGGGCATCCCCAAGCTTAGGCTTTTCACTCTTCTTGATCATATATCACCCTCTTCTCTTGACCCTTGAAAACTTCTGCCACACCAAACTTCAAGCAAACTCATTAGAGGGTTAGTGCACAATCAAAAATTCACATGTTCAGAGGTGACACAATCATTCTTAACACTTCTGGACATTGCACAAAACTTCGAAAGTTAATGGAACAAAGAAACTCATTCAACTTAACAAAAGCGGCAATGCGAAATAAAAGGCAGAATCTGTCAAAAACGAACAGTCCGTAAAGACGAACCTGAAAGGGGCACTTAACTTGCTCAAACGGAAAAACTCATAACTAATGAAAGTTGCGTACATATCTGAGGATCACACACGTAAATTTGCAGATTTTTTTGATTTTTTTACAGAGACTTCTGCTCAAATTCGTGACAGACAGCAATGCTATTTCTG
This sequence comes from Lolium rigidum, assembly GCF_022539505.1. Taxonomy (NCBI): domain Eukaryota; kingdom Viridiplantae; phylum Streptophyta; class Magnoliopsida; order Poales; family Poaceae; genus Lolium; species Lolium rigidum. The sequence goes on from NC_061510.1 coordinate 110,278,913, forward strand.
CGCAGCGATCCAAATCTAGCATCAACTTTACCATAGAGACTTTACTTGGCACAAAAACATGATAAGGAGAGGTTGCTACAGTAGTAAAAAAACTTCAAGACTCAACAAAACAAAAATTGCTGTAGTAAAATAAACACATGGGTTATCTCCCAAGAAGTTCTTTCTTTATAGCCATTAAGATGGGCTCAGTAATTTCAATGATGCTCTCGCGAGAAATAAGATTTGAAGCAAAAGAGAACATCAAGAAGCAAGTTAAAAACAAATTTAAGCCTAACCCACTTCCTATGAAAAGGAATCTTGTACACAAATAAATTCATGAAGAACAAAGTGGTAAGCATAGGAAGGCAACACAAGCGCATTTTCAAGATTCTCAACATAAAGAGGGGAAACTTAATATTATTAAGATGCATATAACCATGTTTCCCTCTCTCATAATAACTTTCAGTAGCATCATGAACAAATTCAACAATATAACTATCACATAAAACATTCTTGTCATGAGCCACATGCATAAAATTATTACTCTCCACATAAGCATAATCAATTTTATTAGTTGTAGTGGGAGCAAATTCAACAAAGTAGCTATCATTATTATTCTCATCAAGTGTAGGAGGCATAGTATAATCATAATAAAATTTACTCTCCATAGTAGGCGGCACCAAAAGACCACTATCATTGTAATCATCATAAATAGGAGGCAAAGTATCATCAAAGAAAATTTTCTCCTCAATGCTTGGGGGACTAAAAATACCATTCTCATCAAAACCAGCTTCCCCAAGCTTAGAATTTTCCATATCATTAACAACAATGGTGTTCAAAGCGTTCATACTAATATCATTGTTACCATCATGCAAATAAGATTCCATAGGTTTTTTAATTTTCGCAGCAAACAATCCATGTCTTAACTCAGGAAATAGAAATAAAAGCTCACTGTTGCTTTCCATTATGCCTAACTAGTGTCAACAAGAAACCAAAAGATGCAATTGCAGGATCTAAAGGAAATAGCTTCGAGTACTTACAACGGTGCCGGAAAATAGCTTAGTAGCCGAGATCCGGAGTGTGAGTACCTTTTACCTTTCCTCCCGGCAACGGCGCCGAGAAAATAGCTTGATGTCTACGGGTGCTTCTATTCTTGTAGACGGTGTTGGGCCTCCAAGAGCGAGAGGTTTGTAGAACAGCAGCAAGTTTTCCCTTAAGTGAATCACCCAAGGTTTATCGAACTCGGGGAGGAAGAGGTCAAAGATATCCCTCTCAAGCAACCCTGCAATCACAATACAAGAAGTCTCTTGTGTCCCCAACACACCTAATACACTTGTCAGATGTATAGGTGCACTAGTTCGGCGAAGAGATAGTAAAACACAGGTGGTATAGATGGTGGTAATATTGCAGAAATTAAAGATGCAGTAAAACAGAAAACAAGCGGCGCCAGAAAATAGCTTGCTGGCGTGGGAAGCAATTCTTTGTGGTGGAAACAAGGCCTAGGGATCATACTTTCACTAGTGGACACTCTCAACATTGATCACATAATAAATTAGTTCTCTTTCCTTTGTGCTACATATACTCTTGTTGGATGATGAACACCACTAATTGTGTAGGGCTACAAGAGCTCCCTCAAGCCGGAGTTAACAAGCGCCACAACATTCGATATTCATGTTTAAGTAACCTTAGAGTATAATAGATCTTTGCAAAATAGACCAAGTACTAACATAGCATGCACACTCGTCACCATCACACTATGAAGGAGGCATAGATCACATCAATACTATCATAGCGATAATCAACTCCATGACCTACAAGAGATTATGATCATAATCTACGACAAGAACTACACGATGCACACACTGTCACCATTACACCATGCAGGAGGAATAGACTACTTCAATAACATCACATGAGTAGCACATAGGCTAGTAGCGATACAAAGCACATTGCAATCATAAAGGGATATAAATAAGCACTTCACTATGCCATTCATAACAGTGAATAAGTATTCTGTGAAATATAGCCTAAGAGACCCACACGGTGCACACACTTGTCACCTTTACACACGTGGGACAAGGAGTCTCCGGAGATCACATAAGTAAAACCCACTTGACTAGCATAATGACATCTAGATTACAAGCATCATCATATGAATCTCAATCATGTAAGGCAGCTCATGAGATTATTGTATTGAAGCACATAGGAGAGAGATGAACCACATAGCTACCGGTACGGCCCCGAGCCTCGATGGAGAACTACTCCCTCCTCATGGGAGACAGCGAGCGGTGATGAAGATGGCGGTGGTGTCGATGGAGGAGCCTTCCGGGGGCACTTCCCCGTCCCGGCGGCGTGCCGGAACAGAGACTCATGTCCCCCAAATCTTGGCTTCGCGATGGCGGCGGCTCTGGAAGGTTTCTCGTACCGTGGCTTATTCGTATCGGGGTTTTAGGTCAGGGAGCTTATATAGGCGAAAGGGGAGCCTCGGAAGGGCTACGGGGGGCCCACACAACAGGCCGGCGCGCCCCCCCCCTCTGGCCGCGCCGCCTTAGTGTGTGGGGCCCCTGTGGCCCCCCTCTAGTCCCTCTCGGGTGTTCTGGAAGCTTCCGGTGAAAATAGGGTACTGGGCATTGATTTCGTCCGATTCCGAGAATATTTCCTTACTAGGATTTCTGAAACAAAAAACAGCAGAAAACAGGAACTGGCACTTCGGCATCTCGTCAATAGGTTAGTTCCGGAAAACGCATCAAAACGATATAAAGTGTGAACAAAACATGTAGGTATTGTCATAAAACAAGCATGGAACATCAGAAATTATAGATACGTTTGAGACGTATCACAGAACAGTCCGTAAAGACGAATTTTACAAAGGCACTTAACTTTCTCAAACGGAAAAACTCAAAACTAATGAAAGTTGCGTACATATCTGAGGATCACGCACGTAAATTGGCAGATTTTTTTGATTTTTCTACAGAGAGTTCTACGCAAATTCGTGACAGACAGCAATTCTGTTTCTGCGCAGCAATCCAAATCTAGCATCAACTTTACCATAGAGACTTTACTTGGCACAAAAACATGATAAGGAGATGTTGCTACAGTAGTAACAACTTCCAAGACTCAACAATACAGTAGTAAAATAAAAACATGGGTTATCTTCCAAGAAGTGCTTATCTTTAACGCCTTTCAGCCAGGCGCAGAAAGTGCAAATCAAGTAACATCAGGAGAAGAAGCATCAACATTATCACCTTGGGAGTTGGGAGTTTTCTCAACTATGCATTGTATCTTATTTATGTATGGAACTCCCTTTTCAATACCTTTAGGCTTACTATCCTCCTCAAATAAATTTTCAGGGACAATCCAATCAAAATTCTTTTCTAATGCCTCGTGCATTCCTATGAGTTTATGAGGTATTGGTATTTTAATCTCCCCCTCACAATTGACTTTATTAGTGTATCTTAGCCTATCTTTTTCCCCTTTTTCAAGGATATTTGCAAAATTGGTACACAAGCCTAGCATCTTATATCGAATAAAGACTTTCCTAGCTTCTCTAGCTACATCACCAAATTCTCTAAGAAGGGTTTCTAGAATAAAATCTTTCTTTTCTCCTTCTTCCATATCACCGAGTGTAAGAAACATATGTTGCATTATGGGATTAAGATTAACAAATCTAGCTTCCAACATGTGCACTAAAGAGGCAGTCGCAATTTCATAATCAGGAGCAAGTTCTACCAAGGATCTATCTTCAAAATCTCCAGTCTTACTAACACTAGTAAATGTGCACGTGCAACGCACGTATCATAATCAACTAATGCATTTTACAATGGAACCAAATTGGATCCATCCTAATGCATTTTACATTAGAATGATATTGGATCCATCCGAAAACTGAAAGAAATTGACTATATGCCCTCTATCTCGATTTGTGAAAATAAAAATTGCAATCTTAACATACTCCTGCCCAACAACCAAACCTAAACCCTGAAAATACAATTTTGTCTAAATTCAGTAAATAGTTCTCTTTTGTATCATGTGTACAGTTTTCATTACGTAAGGAGAAAACATGTCGCTCTGGTTGACGGTTCAGTCCATGCCATGAACATATCATCCCCGAAACAAGGACTTTGCAATGTTGTTACAACAAATGCCCATTGATGAATACAGCCCTCATTCTAAAGAAGTGAGCACTTAGTATTTAAACAGTAACCCTTTCACGGGTCAAAAATGCATAGAAGTAAATTCATATCTTTCTCCTCCACCACAAGTGGCAATTTTTTTTTTCTTTTTCGATAAAGACCACAAGTGGCAATATTGCCTTTTTTTTAGCTCAACGTGCAATGGTAAACGAAGAATGACACTAATAAAATTAATAGCCAAAGATCAGCAATATGTAATGGCTAAAATTTGAACTAAATAGCAGGATTGTTTAAAAAGCTAGTGCACAACTGATATTACAATTAAATAACCAAATCATAAACCAAAGAAATCTTGCATGCCCAATGCACGTGTTGACTGACATAAATTCAATCAAAATACTTTACAAGCTCCCTAATGCGGAGTATTATGTAAGAACATCAGTATATTTCTCAGATTTTTACCCCTCTAAATATAGTTGATGCTAGATTTTTTTTTTGGAAACATAATACAAACGTAGGCGCTTACATACACACGCATACACTCATCCCTATGAACTCACTCACGCACACCCTACCCGTATGAGCACCTCCGAAATACTGAGCCGATAGATTGGATCTTGAAATTAACGAAGTAACCATAGGCGCCTCGCTGTCGACGGGAACGTCGCCTCCCACTGAATGAATATTCCGCCTTTATGAGACACACAGATGTCAAACCTGGGGTTTGAACTCCGGTGCGCTGGGGGTACAACCACTCTCCTAACCACCCAACCTCAGGTTGGTTCTCAGTTGATGCTAGATTTTGTACTGTAGTATCTTCATATGGAATACAATTTGAACTTAAATAGTTCATCAATCAGAAGAGTGGTACACTTAATAAAGAACAATAACATATGAAGAATGATGTCAGTACATCTTCGTAAGCCTGCGTACTATGCCTTTGAGAGTTGTGAATGGAAATGTATTAAACTTGCATATGCTCATGGTGCTCAATCATCCGTAAGACACAACATGATCAGGCATTCTAGGATCCACCTTAAGTGTGACTTGAAGGTGTCAACCATATAAGATGCTCCCATCAATCTAGAAAGTCTTTCAAACCTGAATAAAAATAAGATCAGGAAGAATTGGTCTATATCAATACTATCCTGAACGTCCCTGTAACAATCTAGCCAGATGCCATCTTACTGAATCTTGTAAATGAAAGAAAACAAAGGGCTTCAGAAATCAAAACACAGGTGATTTAAGACTGGAAAAATGCTGGTTGCAATTTTATTGCCCGATGCTCCTCCAATTTGTACTTTTCTCACGGGAATCGTCTCTTTGGCACGCATTAAATGGCGCCAAAGATTTATCTACTTTGGCACTCACCAGAATGGCGCCTTGACATCTTTGAGTGTATATGTGCTATGTGATATAATGAGTGAAAAATCATATAGGAACTCCAACTAAAATATTATAACACTGACATGACAGCTGCAGATGATGCTCTGCGAAAACGCCAATAACTCAACAGTAATGTCGGGATCCTAAGTAACCAGAGGATACTTCTATCTTGTAGAATAATTTGGGTTAAACAATGCAGCTCCTTTGACAAAACAACATATTTATATCAGTCTGTTTACCCTGAGTCAATCTGTGATGCAGAAAAAATTCAATACAGGAGAGAGAGGAAAGTAGAGGAAAAGGAGAAGACATAACTTGAATAAATGACATCATAGTCTCAAACAATAAATCTGGATTTATCATATATTAGGACCAAATTTACCCAATACAATGCTTCAGTTGGATTTATCTTATCTGTTTTACAAGTAAAAACACCTTGCAAATGTCTGAGGAAGATATATGTGAAGTTGGATGTTACTCAATCAACAAATATTTTGCACACAAAATTGATGGTATATTCTCCAAAGTCCTTCCAGCGGCATGGATATGTTTAAGAAACTACAAAAACCGGAAAACAAATATTCTAAGATCATAAGATAATGCAAGCTTCTAGATATCATCGACATGATGAACCGCTGCAAAAGTTAATTACATCAGAAAAGTACCAAACTCCTATCTCTCGTAGAGACGAAATCTCTCTCAGAATGCAATCAGACCAGATGGCTGGAGACAGTTGCACCAAGCTTCTTGCATACATGTATAACTTGGCAAATCAGGATTCCAAACCCTGAGTTCTCATGCACATAAATATTTCTGAAGATCGAAGAAACAAATCCTCTTAAATGATTTGTGCATAGTCAACTGGGCGTAAGTAGATAAATGAATTGGATTCAACTACGTGGAGAATTTTTTAAGGAAGTCGGACCTTGCTAGTCAATCCCTTGCATACCAAACAACAACAGTTCATGGTAGGTTTGTTTCAGCCTGCCAATCACCTAACAATCTGAACTAATCATATTTGTAAGCAAATCTCTAGAATAATTAAATTATGGAGGTAAGATAAAACCTCGGTCTAATCAAAAGGGATAATATTTTCAACTCGTACTGAACACTGCCACCCCAAGACACCTCTAGAAATGCAAAATCGATACAAAAAAAGGAGTGAAGAATCCTTATAAATCATAATTATTACTTATGTTCTTGTTGATAGAGTTCTCACACCTTAAAGCTTATTATTTGTTTTTACTGCAAGCTGGTAGCATGTAGAGCAGTATTTACCTGGAAAGAGTGGCACATCTAGCACTTAGGCCGATAAACTTGTTACCGGTCCAATTTTCTCGAGGATTGTCACCTTAAAATTCAACGACAATGTAATGCTGAAAACATCCATGATTTAACTGCTAGTTTCATCTCCTTTGACCGACCTAGCTGATAATAAAATTTTAAGAACAATTTCAATTTTGTATCCATAGTTAAGGTATACATATAACTAAAAAAATCCATCAAGTAAATACAAGAATAATAACAATCTAGGTAAATTATCATATACGAATAATTACAATCTAGGAAAATTATCAAAACATATGCTTACAGGTTGAGAAGTAAACACCAGATTGGATCACATGTCTTCTTGTATTCAACATTTGTATTTGAGCATATGCATATTGGAGAAAAATTTGTCAGCACAACAATTTAACTCGCAATAAAGAATGAAGCTATATGAGAAAAATAATTTCAGAATTCAGAGAGTCAAGCTTGCCATACCACATCTGAGCAGTCGTACATTTTAAATTATGAAAATTCTCTCGGCCTTAGCTGGCTATTATCTTGAACTCTAGCTTCAGAAAAATAAAATAAAGCACACCAGGAAAATCACAATAGCATTGACGAAGGTGCTGGTAATGATGAACTGAACACAATCCACAAATGTATATACCTCTTTCTTCATTTTGTCTTCCTTCTCCTTCAGGATCACATATAAGAAAAGTGGATACCTCTTTCTTCACCAATGTTGTAAAGAACGGTGGTAATTATCGCAAGATAACAACAATGGTGCTTCATATCCATCCTGCATGAATTGGGAATAAATTTTAGGGCTGATGCTTCAATCATAATTGACAACAATAGTGAAAATGACAATAATATATGGAAGAGCTATGACTGACTATTCTAGAATTAAAAAATGCAAACATAACTTAAAATGACCAAGGAAGTAATATATAGATAACCTTTCCTTGTGCATATTTCATAGAACCAGCAAATAGGCATTCTTCATTATTTGCATCATTCTAGCAGACGATGGCAACCTAAAACAGAAAACATATTCTTACACTCCAGAATATTGCACATTAATCAGTGAGTCAAAAATGAAATACCATGGATAATTTAATATTGAAGTGCCTTCCGTGATGAATGACGGTAAAAGGTTGAGAGGCTTTGGCGAGGAAAAGGCTGATGCTCATTGGTCACCGCAAAACAATTATACCAGGCATCTCTGCTCTAGAAGACACTAATCCATGGTGAGCTTCTAAAGATTAAGTACAACATCTAATCCTCAATTCAACCAGCGTGTGGTTGTGAAGGCCGAAGGAAGAGATGGGGTGCCGCGCGTCCTGTTCGTACCATGTGGCCGACCTGGCGGCAGCGTCGTCGGTGTCGGGCCGGAGCGGAGATTGCAGCGGTGGCGCACCGAGATCGTGGCGGCGGCGTCTGCTGCGGTGGAGGACGTGCAGGGCATCCTCGCGTGTAGGCGGCAGGGCATCCTCCTGTGCCGTCGGGTGCAGGCCGGCCTCTAGTGGAGGCTGTCGCGTCGCTCTTCTGGCATGGCTGTGTGCAGTTGCGGGGGCGTGCAGCGAGGGCTGCGCATCGTCGGGCGTGGCGAAGGGCTGCCGTCGGATAGAGATAGAGATGAGTGAAAAATTCTTCTATATTATCTTTTCCAATGATAGACCCACTACCTACCGATATATCTTTCAAAGTAAACTTAGGGTGAAGCATGATGAAATAAACAAAAAGTAAATAAAGTAAATGCAAGTAACTAATTTTTTTGTGTTTTTGATATAGAGCAAGTAAACAATACAGAAAGTAAAGCAACTAATTTTTTGTGTGTTTTTGGATATAAAGCAAACAAGACAGTAAATAAAGTAAAGTAAAGCAAGACAAAAACAAAGTAAAGAGATTGGATGTGGAGACTCCCCTTGCAGCGTGTCTTGATCTCCCCGGCAACGGCGCCAGAAATTTAGCTTGATACGCGCGAAGCACACGTCCGTTGGGAACCCCAAGTGGAAGGTATGATGCGTATAGAAGCAAGTTTCCCTCAATATGAAACCAAGGTTATCGAACCGAGTAGGAGCCAAGAAGCACGTGAAGGTTGTTGGTGGAGGAGTGTAGTGCGGCGCAACACCAGTGAAACCGGCGCCAACGTGGAACCTGCACAACACAATCAAGATACTTTGCCCCAACGTAACAGTGAGGTTGTGAATCTCACCGGCTTGCTGAAAACAAAGGTTAAACGTATCAAGTGGAAAATGATGTTTGTTTGCAAAGAACAGTAAAGAACAATGATTGCAGTATATTGTATTCAGATGTAAAAGAATAGACCGGGGTCCACAGTTCACTAGTGGTGTCTCTCCAATAAGATAACTAACATGCTGGGTGAACAAATTACAGGTGGGCAATTGACAAATAAAGATTCAATACATATCAATGATGATTACTATGAGATTTAATCAGGGCATTATGATACGTCTCAAACGTATCTATAATTTCTTATGTTCCATGCTACTTTTATTACAATACTTGAATGTTTTACACATACTTTACATCATTATTATACATTTTCCGGCACTAACCTATTAACAAGATGCCGAAGTGCCATTTGCTGTTTTTCTGCTGTTTTTGGTTTCAGAAATCCTAGTAAGGAAATATTCTCGGAATTGGACGAAATCAACGCCCAGGGTCCTATTTTTGCACGAAGCTTCCAGAAGTCCGAAGAGGAGACGAAGTGGGGCCACGAGGCAGCCAGACACCAGGGCGGCGCGGCCTGGGCCTGGGCCGCGCGGCCCTGTTGTGTCGCCACCTCGTGACGCCCTTTGACCTACCCTTCCGCCTACTTAAAGCCTCCGTCGCGAAACCCCCTGTACCGAGAGCCACGATACGGAAAACATTACTGAGAGGCCGCCGCCGCCAATCCCATCTCGGGGGATTCAGGAGATCGCCTCCGGCACCCTGCCGGAGAGGGGAATCATCACCGGAGGGGCTCTACATCATCATGCCCGCCTCCGGATTGATGCGTGAGTAGTTCATCCTTGGACTATGGGTCCATAGCGGTAGCTAGATGGTTGTCTTCTCCGCTTGTGCTTTCATTGTATTAGATCTTGTGAGCTGCCTAACATGATCAAGATCATCTATTTGTAATGCTACATGTTGTGTTTGGTGAGATCCGATGAATAGAGAATATTATGTTAAGTTGATTATCAATCTATCATATATGTGTTGTTTATGTTCTTGCATGCTCTCCGTTGCTAGTAGAGGCTCGGCCAAGTTGATACTTGTAACTCCAAGAGGGAGTAATTATGCTCGATAGTGGGTTCATGCCTCCATTAAATGCAGGACGGTGACGGAAAGTTCTAAGGTTGTGGATGTCTTGTTGCTACTAGGGATAAAACATTGATGCTTTGTCTAAGGATATTTGTGTTGATTACATTACGCACCATACTTAATGCAATTATCTGTTGTTCGCAACTTAATACTGGAAGGGGTTCGGATGATAACTCTGAAGGTGGATTATTTAGGCATAGATGCATGCTTGGATAGCGGTCTATGTACTTTGTCGTAATGCCCTGATTAAATCACATAGTAATCATCGTTGATATGTATTGAATCTTTATTTGTCAATTGCTCGCCTGTAATTTGTTCACCCAGCATGTTAGTTATCTTATTGGAGAGACACCACTAGTGAACTGTGGACCCCGGTCCATTCTTTACATCTGAATACATTCTCTCGCTTTTACTTGTTCTTTGCAAACAAACACCATCTTCCACTCGATACGTTTAATCCTTTGTTTTCAGCAAGCCGGTGAGATTGACAACCTCACTCGTTACGTTGGGGCAAAGTACTTTGATTGTGCTTGTGCAGGTTCCACGTTGGCGCCGGTTTCACCGGTGTTGCGCCGCACTACATTCCTCCACCAACAACCTTCACGTGCTTCTTGGCTCCTACTTGGTTCGATAACCTTGGTTTCTTACCGAGGGAAAACTTGCCGCTGTGCGCATCATACCTTCCTCTTGGGGTTCCCAACGGACGTGTACATCTACGCGCATCAAGCACTTTTTCTGGCGCCGTTGCCGGGGAGATCAAGACACGCTGCAAGGGGAGTCTCCACTTCCAATCTCTTTACTTTGTTTTTGTCTTGCTTTATTTTATTTATTACTTTGTTTGCTGCACTTAAACAAAACACAACAAAATTAGTTGCTAGCTTTACTTTACTGTCTTGTTCTCTATATCAAAAACACAAAAAAAATTAGTTACTTGTCTTTACTTTATTTGCTTAGTTTATTTTACTGTTGTTATAATGGGTACTCCTGTAAATACTAAGTTGTGTGACTTCACTAGCACAAATAATAATGATTTTATATGTACTCCTATTGCTCCACCTGCTACTACAGCAGAGTTCTATGAAATTAAACCTGCTTTACTGAATCTTGTTATGAGAGAGCAATTTTCGGTGTTAGTACTTGATGATGCTGCTGCCCATCTTAATAATTTTGTTGAACTTTGTGAAATGCAAAAGTATAAGGATATACATGGTGATATTATAAAACTGAAATTGTTTCCTTTCTCATTAAGAGGAAGAGCTAAAGATTGGTTGCTATCTTTGCCTAAGAATAGTATTGATTCATGGACTAAATGTAAAGATGCTTTTATTAGTAAATATTATCCTCCTGCTAAGATTATATCTTTGAGAAGTAGCATAATGAATTTTAAACAATTTGATAATGAACATGTTGCTCAAGCATGAGAGAGAATGAAATCTTTGGTAAAGAATTGCCCAACCCATGGACTGACTACTTGGATGATCATCCAAACCTTTTATGCATGATTGAATTTTTCTTCGAGGAACCTATTGGATTCAGCTGCTGGAGGTACTTTTATGTCCATCACTCTAGGCGCCGCGACTAAATTACTTGATGATATGATGATCAATTACTCTGAATGGCACACTGAAAGAACTCCTCAAGGTAAGAAGGTAAATTCTGTTGAAGAAACCTCTTCTTTGGGTGATAAGATTGATGCTATTATGTCTATGCTTGCAAATGGTAGATCTCATATTGATCCTAATAATGTTCCTTTAGCTTCATTAGTTTCTCAAGAAGAAAATGTTGATGTGAATTTCATTAAGAGCAATAATTTCAACAACAATGCTTATAGGAATAATTATGGTAACAACAACTATAGGCCATATCCTTCTAATAATGGTAATAGTTATGGTAATTCTTATGGTAATTCTTACAACAATAATAAGAGTGTACCCTCTGGTCTTGAAGTGATTCTTAAAGAATTTATTAGTACACAAACTGCTTTCAATAAAACTGTTGAAGAAAAGCTTGATAAAATTGATATTCTTGCTTCTAAGGTTGATAGTCTCGCTCTTGATGTTGATCTTTTAAAATTGAAAGTTATGCCTGAGAAAGTTGAAGATGCTAGGTTTGCTAAAACAAATGCCATCCAAGTTAGAATTAATGATAATATTAGTTTGTTGGCTGAATTGCATGCTAGGTGGGATAGAGAAGAAAAAGAAAAACTTGCTAAAGAGAATAATGTAGCTAAAGTATGGACTATTACCACCACTAGTAATGTTGATTCTTCACATGTTGCTGCACCTCCTACTATCAATGGTAAAATAATTGGTGTCGGCAATGTTTCTACTCCTAGTGCAAAGCGCACAAAATTGCCTGAAACTGCTGAAACTGCTGTTTGTGATAAAACTGCTAAATTTTTTCAAAATATTGGTGACAATGATTCCATTGCTGTAGAACATAATGGTTTAGATTTTGATGATTGTCATATTACTGAAGTTATAAAGTTCTTACAAAAACTTGCTAGAAGTCCCAATGCTAGTGCTATAAATTTAGCCTTTACAAAACATATTACAAATGCTCTTATTAAAGCTAGGGAAGAGAAATTAAAACTTGAACCTTCTATTCCTAGGAAGTTAGAAGATGGTTGGGAGCCCATCATTAAAATGAAATTCAATGACTTTGAATGTAATGCTTTATGTGATCTTGGTGCAAGTATTTCTGTTATGCCTAAAAAGATTTATGATATGCTTGACTTGCCACCATTGAAGAATTGTTATTTGGATGCTAATCTTGCCGATAATGTTAAAAAGAAACCTTTGGGGAGGATTGATAATGTGCGCACTACGGTTAATAATAACCTTGTCCCTGTTGATTTTTTGTTGTCTTGGATATCGAATGCAACGCATCTTGTCCTATTGTGTTGGGAAGACCTTTTCTTCGAACCGTTGGTGCTGTTATTGATATGAGAGAAGGTAATATTAGATATCAATTTCCTCTCAAGAAAGGTATGGAACACTTCCCTAGAAAGAGAATGAAGTTGCCTTTTGATTCTATTATTAGAACAAGCTATGATGTTGATGCTTCGTCTCTTGATGTTACTTGATTTGCACTTTCTACGCCTAGCTGAAAGGCGTTAAAGAAAAGCACTTCTTGGGAGATAACCCATGTGTTTATTTTACTACAGAAATTTTTCTTTTGTTGAGTCTTGGAAGTTGTTTACTAATGTAGCAACCTCTCCTTATCATGTTTTTGTGCCAAGTAAAGTTTCTATGTTAAAGTTGATGTTATATTTGGGATCGCTGCGCAGAAACAACATTGCTGTCTGTCACGAATTCTGGCATAAGTCTCTGTAAAAAATTCAAAAAAATCTGCAAATTTACGAGCGTGATCCCCAGATATGTACGCAACTTTCATTAGTTTTGAGTTTTTCCATTTGAGCAAGTTAAGTTCCCAGTCCAGATGTATCTTTACAGACTGTTCTGTTTTTGACAGATTCTGTCTTTTATTTCGCATTGCCGCTTGTGTTATGTTGAATGAGTTTATTTGTTCCATTAACTTTCAGAAGCTTTGTGCAATGTCCAGAAGTGTTTAGAATGATTGTGTCACCTCTGAATATATGAATTTGTGGTTATGCACTAACCCTCTCATGAGTTTGCTTGAAGTTTGTGTGAAGGAAGTTTTCAAGGGTCAAGAGAAGAGGATGATATACTATGATCAAGAAGAGTGAAAGGTCTAAGCTTGGGGATGCCCCGGTGGTTCATCCCTGCATATTTTAAGAAGACTCAAGCATCTAAGCTTGCCCAAGGCATCCCCTTCTTCATCGACAACATTATCAGGTCACTTCTAGTGAAACTATATTTTTATTCCGTCACATTCTTATGTTCTTTACTTGGAGCGTCGGTTTGTTTTTATTTTTGTTTTGAATAAAGTTGGATCCCGCCATTCTTATATTGGAGATATTACGCTCCGCTTTTTCTTATGGAACACTTGTGTTCTTAATTGTGCTTTAATGTTCATGGCGAAAGCTTATCGCTTCGTTAAATTGTTATTTGGTTGGAATTGGAAAATGCTGCATATGGTTTGGCAATTTGGCAATTGTTTGAGCTCTCATAGATCATGTTTAAGCTCTTGCATCATGTAGTTTAATCTATTAATGGAGAACTACTGTAGAGCTTGTTTAATTTGGTTTGCATGATTGTTCTCTCTAAGTCTAGATATTTTCGGGTAAAGTGTTTGAACAACAAGGAAGACAATGTAGAGCCTTATAATGCTTGCAATATGTTCTTGTGTGAGTTTTGCTGTACCCGTTCATACTTGTGTTTGCTTCAAACAACCTTGCTAGCCCAAACCTTGTACTGAGAGGAAATGCTTCTCGTGCATCCAAACACCTTGAGCCAAAATCCATGCCATTTGTGTCCACCATATCTACCTACTATGTGGTATTTTTCTGCCATTCCAAAGTAAATTACTTGAGTGCTACCTTTAAATTTCATTCCTCTACCTTTACAATATATAGCTCATGGGACAAATAGCTTAAAAACTATTGTGGGGATGAATATGTAGTTATGTGTGTTAATTCTTATAAGTTGCTTGTTGAGCAGTAACCATGTTTTCTGTGTCTTAAAAACTAGTGTTTTTGATATAGAGCAAGTAAACAATACAGAAAGTAAAGCAACTAATTTTTTGTGTGTTTTTGGATATAAAGCAAACAAGACAGTAAATAAAGTAAAGTAAAGCAAGACAAAAACAAAGTAAAGAGATTGGATGTGGAGACTCCCCTTGCAGCGTGTCTTGATCTCCCCGGCAACGGCGCCAGAAATTTAGCTTGATACGCGCGAAGCACACGTCCATTGGGAACCCCAAGTGGAAGGTATGATGCGTATAGAAGCAAGTTTCCCTCAGTATAAAAACCAAGGTTATCGAACCAGTAGGAGCCAAGAAGCACGTGAAGGTTGTTGGTGGAGGAGTGTAGTGCGGCGCAACACCAGTGAAACCGGCGCCAACGTGGAACCTGCACAACACAATCAAGATACTTTGCCCCAACGTAACAGTGAGGTTGTGAATCTCACCGGCTTGCTGAAAACAAAGGATTAAACGTATCAAGTGGAAAATGATGTTTGTTTGCAAAGAACAGTAAAGAACAATGATTGCAGTATATTGTATTCAGATGTAAAAGAATAGACCGGGGTCCACAGTTCACTAGTGGTGTCTCTCCAATAAGATAACTAACATGCTCGGGTGAACAAATTACAGGTGGGCAATTGACAAATAAAGATTCAATACATATCAATGATGATTACTATGAGATTTAATCAGGGCATTATGATACGTCTCAAACGTATCTATAATTTCTTATGTTCCATGCTACTTTTATTACAATACTTGAATGTTTTACACATACTTTACAGCATTATTATACATTTTCTGGCAGTAACCTATTAACAAGATGCCGAAGTGCCATTTGCTGTTTTTCTGCTGTTTTTGGTTTCAGAAATCCTAGTAAGGAAATATTCTCGGAATTGGACGAAATCAACGCCCAGGGTCCTATTTTTGCACGAAGCTTCCAGAAGTCCGAAGAGGAGACGAAGTGGGGCCACGAGGCAGCCAGACACCAGGGCGGCGCGGCCTGGGCCTGGGCCGCGCGGCCCTGTTGTGTCGCCACCTCATGACGCCCTTTGACCTACCCTTCCGCCTACTTAAAGCCTCCGTCGCGAAACCCCTGTACCGAGAGCCACGATACGGAAAACATTACTGAGAGGCCGCCGCCGCCAATCCCATCTCGGGGGATTCAGGAGATCGCCTCCGGCACCTTGCCGGAGAGGGGCATCATCACCGGAGGGGCTCTACATCATCATGCCCGCCTCCGGATTGATGCGTGAGTAGTTCATCCTTGGACTATGGGTCCATAGCGAGTAGCTAGATGGTTGTCTTCTCCGCTTGTGCTTTCATTGTATTAGATCTTGTGAGCTGCCTAACATGATCAAGATCATCTATTTGTAATGCTACATGTTGTGTTTGGTGAGATCCGATGAATAGAGAATATTATGTTAAGTTGATTATCAATCTATCATATATGTGTTGTTTATGTTCTTGCATGCTCTCCGTTGCTAGTAGAGGCTCCGGCCAAGTTGATACTTGTAACTCCAAGAGGGAGTAATTATGCTCGATAGTGGGTTCATGCCTCCATTAAATGCGGGACGAGTGACGGAAAGTTCTAAGGTTGTGGATGTGTTGTTGCTACTAGGGATAAAACATTGATGCTTTGTCTAAGGATATTTGTGTTGATTACATTACGCACCATACTTAATGCAATTATCTCGTTGTTCGCAACTTAATACCGGAAGGGGTTCGGATGATAACCTGAAGGTGGATTATTTAGGCATAGATGCATGCTGGATAGCGGTCTATGTACTTTGTCGTAATGCCCTGATTAAATCACATAGTAATCATCGTTGATATGTATTGAATCTTTATTTGTCAATTGCTCGCTGATGTCTACGGGTGCTTCTATTCTTGTAGACAGTGTTGGGCCTCCAAGAGCAGAGGTTTGTAGAACAGCAGCAAGTTTCCCTTAAGTGGATTACCCAAGGTTTATCGAACTCAGGGAGGAAGAGGTCAAAGATATCCCTCTCATGCAACCCTGCAACCACAAAGCAAGAAGTCTCTTGTGTCCCCAACACACCTAATAGGTGCACTAGTTCGGCGAAGAGATAGTGAAATACAGGTGGTATGAATGAATATGAGCAGTAGTATGGCGCCAGAAAAGTGCTTGCTGGCGTGCAGTTGATGGTAGTAATATTGCGGGAAGTAAACATGCAGTAGAACAGTAAACAAGCAGCGATTTCAGTATTTAGGAACAAGGCCTAGGGATTACACTTTCACTAGTGGACACTCTCAACATTGATCGCATAATAAATAACTCTTTCTCATATGTGCTACATACACCCTTGTTTGATAATGAACATCATTCGTTGTGTAGGATTACACGAACCCTCAATGCCGGAGTTAACAAGCTCCACAACATTCGACATTCATGTTTAAGTAACCTTTAGAGCATAATAGATCATTGCAAAATAAACCAAGAACTAACATAGTGCACACACTGTCCACATTACACTATGAAGGAGGAATAGATCACATCAATACTATCATAATGATAATTAACTCCACAATCTACAAGAGATCATGATCATAGCCTACGAAAAGAACCACACGGTGCACACACTAATCACCTTTACACCATGCGGGAGGAATAAACTACTTTAATAACATCACATGAGTAGCACACAACTAGTAGCGATACAAAGCTCATCATATGGATCTCAATCATGTAAAGCAGGTCATGAGATCATTGTATTGAAGTACATAGGAGAGAGATTAACCACATAGCTACCGGTCAGCCCCGAGCCTCGATGGAGAACTACTCCCTCTTCATGGGAGCAGCGAGCGGCGATGAAGATGGCGGTGGAGATGGCAGCGGTGTCGATGGAGAAGCCTTCCGGGGCACTTCCCCGCTCCGGCAGGGTGCCGGAACATAGACTCCTGTCCCCCGGATCTTGGCTTCGCGATGGCGGCGGCTCGCGGAAGGTTTCGCGTACCGTGGCTTCCTCTCGTAAGGGTTTTCGATGCGGGGGCTTTATATAGGCGAAAGGGCAGCCTCGGAGGGTCGAAGAGGCGGCGACACCATAGGCCGGCGCGGCCGGGGCCCGGGCCGCGCCACCCTATCATCTCGGGGCCCACGGGGCCCCCTCCGGCGGCTCTCGGGTGTTCTGGATGCTTCCGGGCAAAATAGGAACCCGGGCGTTGATTTCGTCCAATTCCGAGAATATTTCGTTACTAGGATTTCGAAACCAAAAACAGCGGAAAACGAGAAGCGGCACTTCGGCATCTTGTTAATAGGTTAGTTCCGGAAAATGCGTAAATACGACATATAATGTGCATAAAACATGTAGGTATCATCAATAAAGTAGCATGGAACATAAGAAATTATCGATACGTTGGAGACGTATCGGCATCCCCAAGCTTAGTTCTCGCTCGTCCCGAGCGAGGTAAAACGATAACAAAGATAATTTCTTAAGTGACATGCCATCATAACCTTGATCATACTATTGTAAGCATATGAGATGAATGCAGCGATCAAAACAATGGTAATGACATGAGTAAACAACTGAATCATAAAGCAAAGACTTTTCATGAATAGTACTTCAAGACAAGCATAAATAAGTCTTGCATAAGAGTTAACTCATAAAGCAATAAATCAAAGTAAAGGTGTTGAAGCAACACAAAGGAAGATTAAGTTTCAGCGGTTGCTTTCAACTTATAACATGTATATCTCATGGATAGTTGTCAATGCAAAGTAATATAATAAGTGCAATATGCAAGTATGTAGGAATCAATGCACAGTTCACACAAGTGTTTGCTTCTTGAGGTGGAGAGAGATAGGTGAACTGACTCAACATAAAAGTAAAAGAAAGGTCCTTCAAAGAGGAAAGCATCGATTGCTATATTTGTGCTAGAGCTTTTGATTTTGAAAACATATAGAGAGCATAAAAGTAAAGTTTTGAGAGGTGTTTGTTGTTGTCAACGAATGGTAGCGGGTACTCTAACCCCTTGCCAGACAAACCTTCAAAGAGCGGCTCCCATTTTATTTTATTTTTGGGTGGCACTCCTTCCAACCTTTCTTTCACAAACCATGGCTAACCGAATCCTCGGGTGCCTGCCAATAATCTCATACCATGAAGGAGTGCCTTTTTATTTTAGTTTTATTATGATGATGACACTCCCCCAACCTTTGCTTACACAAGCCATGGCTAACCGAATCCTTCGGGTGCCGTCCAACAATCACAAACCATGGAGGAGTGTCTATTTAAGTTAATTAATTTGGGATCTGGGAATCCCATTGCCGGCTCTTTTTGCAAAATTATTGGATAAGCGGATGAAGCCACTAGTCCATTGGTGAAAGTTGCCCAACAAGATTGAAAGATAAACACCACATACTTCCTCATGAGCTATAAAACATTGACACAAATCAGAGGTAATAATTTTTGAATTGTTTAAAGGTAGCACTCAAGCAATTTACTTTGGAATGGCGGAGAAATACCATGTAGTAGGTAGGTATGGTGGACACAAATGGCATAGTGGTTGGCTCAAGGATTTGGATGCATGAGAAGTATTCCCTCTCGATACAAGGCTTAGGCTAGCAAGGTTATTTGAAGCAAACTCAAGGATGAACAGGTGCAGCAAAACTCACATAAAAGACATATTGTAAACATTATAAGACTTTACACCGTCTTCCTTGTTGTTCAAAACTCAATACTAGATATTATCTAGACCTTAGAGAGACCAAATATGCAAATCAAATTTTAGCAAGCTCTATGTATTTCTTCATTAATGGGTGCAAAGCATATGATGCAAGAGCTTAAACATGAGCACAACAATTGCCAAGTATCACATTATCTAAGACATTTTAGCAATTACTACATGTAGCATTTATCCAATTCCAACCATATAACAATTTAACGAAGAGGAAACTTCGCCATGAATATTATGAGCTAAGAACACATGTGTTCATACGAACCAGCGGAGCATGTCTCTCTCCCACACAAGGATAAACTTATTCAGAGAACTAAGATAACAAAACAAAAATAAAAGCACACACAGACGCTCCAAGTAAAGTACATAAGATGTGACCGAATAAAAATATAGTTTCAAGAGAAGGAACCCGATACTTTGTCGATGAAGAAGGGGATGCCTTGGGCATCCCCAAGCTTAGACGCTTGAGTCTTCTTAAAATATGCAGGGGTGAACCACGGGGGCATCCCCAAGCTTAGAGCTTTCACTCCTCTTGATCATAGTATATCATTCTCCTCTCTTGACCCTTGAAAACTTCCTTCACACCAAACTTCAAGCAAACTCATTAGAGGGTTAGTGCACAATTAATAATTCACACATTCAGAGGTGACACAATCATTCTTTACACTTCTGGACATTGCATAAAGCTACTGGACATTAATGGATCAAAGAAATAAATCCAACATAGCAAAAGAGGCAATGCGAAATAAAAGGCAGAATCTGTCAAAAACAGAACAGTCCGTAAAGACGAATTTAAAAATGGCACCAGACTTGCTCAAATGGAAAAACTCAAAACTAATGAAAGTTGCGTACATATCTGAGGATCACGCTCGTAAATTGGCAGATTTTTTCGAATTTTCTACAGAGACTTGTGCCCAGATTCGTGACAGACAGCAATGCTGTTTCTGCGCAGCGATCCCAAATATAACATCAACTTTGACATAGAAACTTTACTTGGCACAACAAATCACAAAACTAAGATAAGGAGAGGTTGCTACAGTAGTAAACAACTTCCAAGACACAAATATAAAACAAATTACTGTAGTAAAATAACACATGGGTTATCTCCCAAGAAGTTCTTTCTTTATAGCCATTAAGATGGGCTCAGCAATTTTGGTGATGCACCCGCAAGAAATAGTATTTGAAGCAAAAGAGAGCTTCAAGAGGAAATTCAAAACACATTTAAGCCTAACATGCTTCCTATGCAGAAGAATCTTATACACAAATGAATTCATGAAGAGCAAAGTGACAAGCATAAGAGGATAAAACACGAGTAACTTAAAGATTCTCAACATAAAGAGGGGAAACTTAATATTATTAAGATGCATATAAACATATTTCCCTCTCTCATAATAACTTTCAGTAGCATCATTGATGAAATCCACAGTATACCCGTCACTTAAAACATTCTTATCATGGTTCATATGCATAGAAGTATCATTAATTTTGGTGTAAGAAGAGTTATTCCCATTAATAGTAATTGGAGCAAGATTATTATCAAGAATTTGAACATGGTAAACAAGTTGCATACTAAGGGAATGGTTTTTGGCAAGCCCATCATAACTATGACAAGTTTCATAAGGATAATTGTAACATGTGTCATATACATCTCTATAGCAATTATCTAAACCAGAATATGTAATATCATCATTTTCACTAAAAGTAGAAGTCTCAAATATAGGATCTTCAAGCACAACATCCCCAAGCTTAGGGCTTTCAATATCATCGTTTAAGGGGACATGAATAATGCTATCATCATTACTTTCATAATCAGTACCAAAGAGATTTCCAATATCAAAGGTAGTGTGCTCATTCAAATCATGATCGCTAATGTATGTAAAGGGCATAGGAAGATCATCGTATTCAGATTCATTATCACAATAATCATTGGGAGCAACATACTTACGGTTACCTAGCGTTATCTCGTTCACGCGGGGATACGCCGTTACCTCTTTCTTTTTATTCTCCTTCTTCTTCTTCTTCTTCTTCGTTCCCTTCTTCTTCTTCTTCTTCTTCTTCTTCTTCTTCTCTTCCTTCTCCTCATTCCCTTCTTTAGGAGGAAGAGGCTTGAAGGGTGGCTTGTCCGCATAACCTGATTTACTTTTAGAAACAATAGAAGAAACTTGGGAGGATCCCTCCTTTTCATTAATTAGTTGAAAACACACAAGCGGTCCTATCATATTTTGGCAAGGTGTCATCTTCTAAAATATTTTGTATGTAAGTATTTGTATGGCAATTATTAATGCGAGTAAGAAAGACAACCATGCAGGACATCATCAATATCAAGATCGTTAATATTTAACAAAGAAATTTTTCTTGATAACTCTTCACACTTCAAAAATAAGGTAAGTTCATCATGCTGATTAGGAATAATTTCATCATCACAATACAAATTTGCAGCACTCATGGGGTTCGAATTATCATTGGAGGAACATTGAAAATTAAAATGACCAACTCTATGGCAAAGTTCACAAATAAAAGGATAGAGGGCACACACTTTTTCTCGAAGATCATCAAGAGCCCTAGACCACTTTCTAGTTTTTTCATTCCTATGATGGATACAATATTCTTCCTCAATTTGATTAATTCCACAAGGTCTATGTATTCCACAAAAATTAACATGCTTATAGGAAATAGCATTCTTAGGAGTTTGAGCACGCTTATTGCAATCATTAACAACAATGTCATTCTTCATGCAAGCCTCTTTAAAAGGTTCATGATACTTATCAAAATTCTTTTTAGGCAATTCTAAATGAGAAGCAAAGGCTTTATAAAGATTTGTAGCAACTTGAGAGTCAAGACCATAAGTAGCACTCATATTTCGAAATTTATCGAGTATGCATAAAAGTTTCAATGCATTCATAATCATAGTTTATACCGACTCTTTACCTTTGTCGTTCTCCCAATCTTCGACGTTCTCCTTAATCCGATCAAGAAGGTCCCTTTTAAACTCTTCTTTATTGCTCGTGAATGATCCGGAACAAGTAGTATCCGAGCAAGGTCTTATCTTGAAAAGAAAGTCTTGCATAGAAATTATCAATGATGATATTACCTGGAAGCTCGTGATTGGGGCATTTGAGCATTAAAGTCTTCAATCTCTCCCATGCTTGGGCAATACTCTCTCCATCATGAGGCCAAAAATTATATATATGGTTTCGAACTTTGTGAATTTCACTTGGAGGATAGAACTTGGAATAAAATAGAGGCACAATATCCTTCCAATCAAGAGAGCGCCCGTCCTTCAATAGTTTATACCAATGCGCCGCTTCACCAGATAGCGACATAACAAATAATTTCTTTCTAACTTCATCCATTGAAATACCTGCACACTTGAATAACCCGCATAATTCATGCAAAAACAAGTAAATGATTCCTAGGATGGACAGTTCCATCCCCTTCATAGCGGTTATCCATAACACGTTCAATAATTTCCATAGGTATTTTATACGGAATACTTTCAGCAGGTGGATTTAAAATATCGAAGCATCATTAAAGTTATTGCATATGGGAGATAAAGCATTATCGGAACAAAATATTTCTTCCAAAGCGGAGGAGCTAAAAAGATTATTTTTATGTAAACCAGCTTCCCCAAGCTTAGACTTCTTCATAGCATTAGCAAGTAATTGCATTCATACTAATAACATTGCTACTATCATGTAAATAAGGTTCCATAGGTTTTTTAATTTTTGTATCAAACCATCCATGTCTTAAATCAGGAAATAGAATAAGAAGCTCTTTGTTGTCCATTATGCCTAACTAGTGTAAACAAGAAACAAAATGTCGTAATTGCAGAGTCTAAAGGAAATAGCTTCGAGCACACACACAATGGCGCCGGAAAAGTACTGTTACCTGGAATCGGAGTATGAGTGCCTTTTACCTTTCCTCCCCGGCAACGGCGCCAGAAAAGTGCTTGATGTCTACGGGTGCTTCTATTCTTGTAGACAGTGTTGGGCCTCCAAGAGCAGAGGTTTGTAGAACAGCAGCAAGTTTCCCTTAAGTGGATTACCCAAGGTTTATCGAACTCGGGGAGGAAGAGGTCAAAGATATCCCTCTCATGCAACCCTGCAACCACAAAGCAAGAAGTCTCTTGTGTCCCCAACACACCTAATAGGTGCACTAGTTCGGCGAAGAGATAGTGAAATACAGGTGGTATGAATGAATATGAGCAGTAGTATGGCGCCAGAAAAGTGCTTGCCTGGCGTGCGATTGATGGTAGTAATATTGCGGGAAGTAAACATGCAGTAGAACAATGAAACAAGCAGCGATTTCGGTATTTAGGAACAAGGCCTAGGGATTACACTTTCACTAGTGGACACTCTCAACATTGATCGCATAATAAATAACTCTTTCTCATATGTGCTACATACACCCTTGTTTGATAATGAACATCATTCGTTGTGTAGGATTACACGAACCCTCAATGCCGGAGTTAACAAGCTCCACAACATTCGACATTCATGTTTAAGTAACCTTTAGAGCATAATAGATCATTGCAAAATAAACCAAGAACTAACATAGTGCACACACTGTCCACATTACACTATGAAGGAGGAATAGATCACATCAATACTATCATAATGATAATTAACTCCACAATCTACAAGAGATCATGATCATAGCCTACGAAAAGAACCACACGGTGCACACACTAATCACCTTTACACCATGCAGGAGGAATAAACTACTTTAATAACATCACATGAGTAGCACACAACTAGTAGCGATACAAAGCTCATCATATGGATCTCAATCATGTAAAGCAGGTCATGAGATCATTGTATTGAAGTACATAGGAGAGAGATTAACCACATAGCTACCGGTACAGCCCCGAGCCTCGATGGAGAACTACTCCCTCTTCATGGGAGCAGCAGCGTTGATGAAGATGGCGGTGGAGATGGCAGCGGTGTCGATGGAGAAGCCTTCCGGGGGCACTTCCCCGCTCCGGCAGGGTGCCGGAACAGAGACTCCTGTCCCCCAGATCTTGGCTTCGCGATGGCGGCGGCTCTGGAAGGTTTCGCGTACCGTGGCTTCCTCTGTAAGGGTTTTCGATGCAGGGGCTTTATATAGGCGAAAGGGCAGCCTCGGAGGGTCGAAGAGGCGGCGACACCATAGGCTGGCGCGGCCAGGGCCCAGGCCGCGCCACCCTATCATCTGGGGCCCACAGGCCCCCCTCTGGCGGCTCTCGGGTGTTCTGGATGCTTCCGGGCAAAATAGGAACCTGGGCGTTGATTTCGTCCAATTCCGAGAATATTTCGTTACTAGGATTTCTGAAACCAAAAACAGCAGAAAACAAGAACTGGCACTTCGGCATCTTGTTAATAGGTTAGTTCCAGAAAATGCGTAAATACGACATATAATGTGCATAAAACATGTAGGTATCATCAATAAAGTAGCATGGAACATAAGAAATTATCGATACGTTGGAGACGTATCACTCGCCTGTAATTTGTTCACCCAGCATGTTAGTTATCTTATTGGAGAGACACCACTAGTGAACTGTGGACCCCGGTCCATTCTTTACATCTGAATACATTCTCATCGCTTTTACTGTTCTTTGCAAACAAACACCATCTTCCACTCGATACGTTTAATCCTTTGTTTTCAGCAAGCCGGTGAGATTGACAACCTCACTGTTACGTTGGGGCAAAGTACTTTGATTGTGTTATGCAGGTTCCACATTTGCGCCGGTTTCACTGGTGTTGCGCCGCACTACATTCCTCCACCAACAACCTTCACGTGCTTCTTGGCTCCTACTGGTTCGATAACCTTGGTTTCTTACTGAGGGAAAACTTGCCGCTATGCGCATCATACCTTCCTCTTGGGGTTCCCAACGGACGTGTACATCTACGCGCATCACATTACGACAAAGTACATAGACCGCTATCCAGCATGCATCTATGCCTAAATAATCCACCTTCGGGTTAGCATCCGCACCCCTCCGGTATTAAGTTGTAAACAACAGACAATTGCATTAAGTATGATGCGTAATATAATCAACACAAATATCCTTAGATAAAGCATCGATGTTTTATCCCTAGTAGCAATAGCACATCCACAACCTTAGAACTTTCTGTCACTGTCCCAGATTCAATGGAGGCATAAACCCACTATCGAGCATAAATACCCCCTCTTGGAGTTACAAGTATCAACTTGGCCAGAGCCTCTACTAGCAACGGAGAGCATGCAAGAACATAAACAACACATATATGATAGATTGATAATCAACTTGACATAATATTTTAGATTCATCGGATCCCACCAAACACAACATGTAGCATTACAAATATATGATCTTGATCATGTTAGGCAGCTCACAAGATCTAAACAATGATAGCACAAGCGGAGAAGACAACCATCTAGCTAGTGCTATGGACCCATAGTCCAAGGATGAACTACTCACGCATCAATCCGGAGGCGGGCATGATGATGTAGAGCCCTCCGGTGATGATTCCCCTCTCCGGCAGGGTGCCGGAGGCGATCTCCTGAATCCCCCGAGATGGGATTGGCGGCGGCGTCTCTGGAAGGTTTTCCGTATCGTGGCTCTCGGTACAGGGGTTTTCGCGACGAAGGCTTTAAGTAGCCGGAAGGGTAGGTCAGGAGGCGGCGCGAGGGGCCCACACCATAGGGCGGCGCGGGCCCCCCTCTGGTCGCGCCGGCCTATGGTGTCGGGCCCTCGTGGCCCCTCTTCGTAACCCCTCCAGTCTTCTGGAAGCTCCGCGGAAAAATAAGACCTTGGGCGTTGATTTCGTCCAATTCCGAGAATATTTCCTTTGTAGGATTTCTGAAACCAAAAATAGCAGAAAACAACAACTGGCGCTTCGGCATCTTGTTAATAGGTTAGTGCCGGAAAATGTATAATAATGATGTAAAGTATGTATAAAACATGCAAGTATTGTTATAAAAGTAGCATGGAACATAAGAAATTATAGATACGTTTGGGACGTATCACCGCTGCTATATACGGTGGCAAAAATTCAAGCGTGGTGACCGAATTCATGGCGCCGAGATTTCGCCGTCCCGCGCGAGCGCCCGCCATCTCCCGCGGTGGCTCTGCAAGGACGCCGCGTTCTCCACTTCTGCGGAAACGGGGGTGGCATGCTAGAAACGCCCGAACCGAGCGTTCCTCCAAGGCCTGGCCCGAGGGTGCTTTGAGAACCGGTTCCTGCAAGAACGCGGCGTCGACCAGGTAACCAAACGGGCCAAAAAAGCTGGGCCGATGCGAGCCAAGGGGCATGCAGCCTACCAAACGCGCCCTTGGTGTCAGTTTCTCTCCGTCTTTATTTATGTAATTTAATACTATTCCGTCGGTGTCTCACTTTTGAATGTTTTTTATACATGCATTTTTGATAGAGATACATCCAAATCTAGATAAAGTTAAGACGACTATTTTTAGACGGAGAGATCGGGCGGTGATGGCGCGTGATGCACACGTCCGTTGGGAACCCCAAGAGGAAGGTGTGATGCGCACAGCAGTAAGTTTTCCCTCAGAAAGAAGCCAAGGTTATCGAACCAGTAGGAGATGAAGGCCACGTGAAGGTTGTTGGTGGAGGAGTGTAGTGCGGCGCAACACCAGGGATTCCGGTGCCAACGTGGAACCTGCACAACACAATCAAAATATTTTGCCCCAACTTAACAGTGAGGTTGTCAATCTCACCGGCTTGCTGAAAACAAAGGATTAAACGTATGGTGTAGAGAATGATGTTTGTTTGCGAAGAACAACAGAGAACAGAGATTGCAGTAGATTGTATTTCAGATGTAAAAGAATGGACTGGGGTCCACAGTTCACTAGTGGTGTCTCTCCAATAAAATAAATAGCATGTTGGGTGAACAAATTACAGGTGGGCAATTGACAGAATAGAGATTCATATACATATCATGATGACTACTATGAGATTTAATTAGGGCATTACGCACCCCTTCCAGTATTAAGTTGCAAACAACAGACAATTGCATTAAGTATGGTGCGTAATGTAATCAACACAAATATCCTTAGACAAAGCATCGATGTTTTATCCCTAGTGGCAACAGCACATCCACAACCTTAGAACTTTACGTCACCGTCCCAGATTCAATGGAGGCATGAACCCACTATCGAGCATAAATACTCCCTCTTGGAGTCACAAGTATCAACTTGGCCAGAGCCTCTACTAGCAACGGAGAGCATGCAAGAACATAAACAACACATATATGATAGATCAATTAATCAACTTGACATAGTATTCAATATTCATCGGATCCCACCAAACACAACATGTAGCATTATAAATAGATGATCCTGATCATGATAGGCAGCTCACAAGATCTAAACATGATAGCACAAGAGGAGAAGACAACCATCTAGCTACTGCTATGGACCCATAGTCCAAGGATCAACTACTCACGCATCAGTCCGGAGGCGGGCATGGTGATGTAGAGCCCTCCGGTGATGATTCCCCTCTCCGGCAGGGTGCCGGAGGCGATCTCCTGAATCCCCCAAGATGGGATTGGCGGCGGCGGCGTCTCAGTAACTTTTCTCGTATCGTGGCTCTCGGTACTAGGGTTTTCGCGACGGAGAGAATATATAGGCGAAGGGGCAGCGCAGGGGGTTGCCCGAGGGGCCCACACCATATGGCGGCGCGGCCATAGGTGGGGCCACGCCGCCCTTTAGGGTGGCCGCCTCGTCGCCCCTCTTCGTCTCCTCTTCGGACTTCTGGAAGGCTCCGTGCAAAATAAGACCGTGGGCTTTTGTTTCGTCCAATTCCGAGAATATTTCCTGTGTAGGATTTCTGAAACCAAAAATAGCAGAAAACAGGAACTAGCGCTTCGGCATCTTGTTAATAGGTTAGTGCCGGAAAATGCATAAAAACGTCATAAAGTGTGAACAAAACATGTAGGTATTGTCATAAAACTAGCATGGAACATAAGAAATTATAAATACGTTGGAGACGTATCATGCGGCGATGTAGAGACGGAGATGGTGACGTACAAGTGAGGAGAACCGTCCACGCGCTCTTCTCACGATTCTCCGTCGGCATGCTGTACATGGGCGTCGACGAGCTCCGCCGCTACCTCGCCGCCACCGGGGAGCCATACGCCAACGGCGATGGGGAGATGGACGCGGAGGAGCGGATCCTCCAAGGGTGCAACCGCACCACGCTTTTCGGGAAGCTTCCACAACTTCTTCTTCTCTGGGGAGCTCAACCCGCCCATTGGCCAATGCTGTTTGACATTATCTTTTTGCACTATTAGTATATTCTCTTTGGTGAATTTGTGTGTGTGTGTGTGTGTGTGTGTGTCAATTGTGGCGATTGGTAGTTATAGATATGCATCCACACGCAGTTTGCACAATGTGGTGAATTGGCGCCATTAGACCTATCATTGCAACTTAAGAAAGGGATTTGTGTCATCTAAAAAAAGAAGGATTTGTGTCTGCTCCGTGGTAAGCATGTCTTTTTTTTCCGAGAGTACATCAAAGACGTATCATATCTTTATAGAAGGTAGATGTTTGAATACAAAAAGGCTACCACCCGTAGCACGAATTACACACCACCGACAAAACAACAAAGACACGAAAGAACCTATCCTAAGCTAAACGACAAAATCGCGTCTCGACCGACTCTAGAAACCACCAAAGAACAACAACTCTAAAAGAGCTCTCCTAGTCGACGCACCATGAAAGGAGAACATGGCGGAACTCGGTCGGCCCCGAGGAGGCATCATCTTGGAGTTGCTAGCTATGGCGTGAATAATGCTCCTGCAGCTAGCCTCAGACAGCGGGGAGCACCGGAGGAAAGCACCAGGACCATCACGCCGTGTCTCCAAACGCGAAACTCCCAACGGAGGAACGACGTCGAGGACACCGCCATCAGGCCGATCCGAAGGACATAGGCTTTCGCCCGGAGACAGCAACCAAAACGTGCGAGAACGTGGGAGACACCGACACACCAAGGCGACGCCTCCAATGAGGGACACGACACCTGCGGGCACCATTGCCGCCGACCCAACAAGTCAGGAAGGTCTTTCGACCGTATTGTCGCTCGACTCCGCGTCTCCGAGCTTGGGGCAATCCTGTCCATGGAGAAACACACCGCCGCCACCGCAGCTCCTCGACATCATCGTTGCAAAAAGCCGTGGTCTATGGCACGAGAGCACGAACCACCATCTCTAGCCTCCACAAGAACAACGCATCACACTCCCCACCACCTCCGGCAAGAGCTAGGCCGTCTTCGGCACACCCACTCCAGGCACAACCAACATACAACCCGGCCAAAAAAACCCAGATCTGGTCCGAGAGGCCCAGATCGAGCCCGCCCAACCTCCGTCTCCCACGCCGGCGCAACCAGGAGGCATCACCGCTCGTCCTCAGCACGGAGGCAGACGGCCGACGCACCAGGGCACTCCGCCTTGGCCAGGCGTCCTCCGCGCCGCCGCCCCCAAGACACAGGAGCTTGCGCCTCCGCATCCTGGCCACCCCGCGGCGCCACGCTGACACCACCGGCGAACCAGGCGCTCGTCCCCAACACAGGAGCGGTGGTCGGTGCACCAGGGCACTCCACCCTAGCCACGCATCCTCTGCACCGCCTCCCCTGAGATGGGCACCAACACCGCTGCCACCCAGCCACCCCGTCGCGCCCTCCCTCTCCCTTCCTTGCTGCCTGCCAGGTCGAGGACTAAATCTCATCCTCGGGCTCCGCCGTGCGTCGGCGATGACCTCCGGGAACCACGCCGCCGACAGCTCCACTCCACCACCTGGCAGCCACGGTGACGTCCCGCCTCCGCACGAAGGGGGCCCGTCGGGAGGTGCGCCTCCACCACCCGCTGCCTTTGATGGCCGGGCGAGGTCGCCACCGCCGACATCAGCGATGGCAGCGACCGGGGGAGGGAGATCTGGCGCTGCCGCTCGCTTTTAGGGTTAGGCCTCCGAAGCCGCTCGCGCGAGCGGCCCAGGAGGAGAGGGAAGATACGTTGCCTCTGTTCCAGTGGTGAGCATGTCATTTGAATATTTCCAACCATTGGCACAACAATTCTGTTTACTTGGTTCCGGAACATAATTCAAATGCCACTCTCGTGCGAAATGTTTTGATGCGCCATCAAAGCTATTTAGGATAACTATAACAAAACATATTATGTACCTGTTCTTAAGTTTATGTTCTGATCCACCATAAGATCATCACACTTGGGTTATGTCCAGTTCTCACAAATGAAGGAGTTTGCAAGCTGATCCATGTCCTCCTCCTCAGGACATATTTTATTATGCACTTTCTCCATTTCTCTGTCAGAAATCTAAATAAATACCGAAATAAATATAGCCAGCGTTTGCTAGTTACTAGATTTCTCCCCAACAATGCTCTGCTACCAACGCTGACGGACGTGGTAGTACTGCTGGGAACCAAATCGACCGCGCCGCCGGCCACCACCGATAACCGCCACTATGGGTGGCCGCCGGCACACAGACATCAAGGGGGCCGCCGCCGATTCGCCTGACAAAACCCCCTCAACCGCCGATTCCTCTTCTCCGAAGCCCCACAAGGAGGAGGAGCACGATGCGATCCCTGCTCCGCCGTCCCACCGCTCCGCGGACCCGCGCGCCATGAGGCTGAGGCTGAGGCTGCTGAATCTCATCCGCATCTTCTACCTGGAGGCGCTCTCCCGTCTCCCCTCCGCCCGGCTCTGGAGCACGCACGCCCGCGGCGTCCTCGTCGCCGGCCACTGCTACGGGCCCTTCTCTCCCGTCGACAACATCCTCGTCAACGCCATCTGGTATGACACCGCCTTTCCCCGCCGCCCCACTACCGAGTTTCACTTCGGCGACGTGCTCGAGATCAGCCCCCAATGCATGGCCCGCGCCGCCCACCGCTCCCTCGAGGGCCTCGTCGCCTTCCTTCTCCAACTCTGCCCCTCGCTCTCGCGCGACGACGCGCTATGGCACCTCCATCTCTCCAGGGCTCATCCCTTGCAAGCCGCCGCCTCCGCCTCTCACTCCGCCTTGTCGCCCACCCATGCCACCTTTCTCGCCGCCGCCGAGGCGGCGCATCACCCCGTGTCGCGCGCCATGGCGCACTTCGCCTCCTCGGTCCTTCCCACGGTGGAACATAATGCCAACAAGCTTCTTCGCGTCAACCAGGTGCTATCCGCCCCTCACCTCGACCGCCTCTCCGCCATGCTGGTTCCCTCCCCGATTCCAGGAGATCTCTGCCCCCCTCCTCCACTGCTGACCACCTGGGTGTCTGCCATAATCAAGTCTCGCATTGAAGGCTGCAGAGATTCCCAGGAAACCTCACGCAAACTAGCTGAAACTGTACTGCGCAAATATGCTCAGCAAACAGGTCAAATCTACGAGCTCCATATGTTTTGTGGCTTGCATGTGTTCTTTGGACCGAAAGCCTTTTGGCACATCAACTTCTTGGCACGGCCAAAGGATGCCGCTGGTGACCTGCCCATTTACTTCTTCGCCGAAGCAACTGTACCCATGGGTGACGACAATGAATTCCTTGAGGAGGATATCGTCTTGTGCTGCCCAATCAAACCGTCTAGAATTGGTATGTATGCTCTCTCCCAACGCCTTTATCCTACTACAACATTTTGACCTCCTACATATTCAATTTCTAGCAGTAATACTATATGATGCAGTTTTAGACATAGTTTCAGTTTGCATTACTAAACTATTGCTGACCCTCCATGTGGTACATACTATGCAATCTATTATAAGCTCTTAGCTCTACGAGGATTAAAATGTACACAGATTGTTCACTGCTAGCAATTAAGTAATCGTGCAAGTTCACTGATGAAAATATGAATTTAAATATTTTACAAGCTAGTGCAGCTATTGGAAGTTCACTGATAAAAGTAGGAACTTAAATATTATACAAATTAATTGAAACCTAAACTCCATCAAGAACAAGTCATACTCCTTGACAGGTCAAGGTGATACATTGTACTCCCTCCGGTCCTTTTTAATTTACTCGAATTTAGTACAAAATTTGTACTAAATCTGAGTCAATTAAAAGAGACCGGAGGGAGTATCATTTTTCTGTTAGGACCATAGCACTCCAGCCCAAGTCACTGCAATTTCTGGGGATCTAGACAAAAAATAGTGTCAGATTCTTGGCTTTGCAACACTGGCTCATAAATTCATAGTATAGAATCCAGATAGACAATTTTAGGGAAACCTTCAGAGTAAATTCTTGAAATACCGTTTTTTTGAACCGAATGCTTATTGATGTGTCGACTCCTTTCTTGTAGTCTTCCTTTCTCTGCAATGCACTGCAGACATTTTCCGTCTCTAAATAGTTCAAGCTGAGTCACCCTCAGTATTTGTAAGCTAAATTAACTCTTTCTCATGGTCTCTAAAAAACTGATTCCACATCAACCTGTCTTTGTTTTGTTTTGGTGATCCAGACTCCATTTTGTTCTATCAGTCCATATGCAACTGTTTTTGGTAAATAAAATAGAAAGGTGTCATGTAGTTATTGGCTTATTGCAAGGTTATGTTATTCTGCCATGCTCCTCCAGGCAAGCTATATTTGGCTAGCTTAACAAGCTTATTGAACAAGTTGCAAGGATTTGTAATTATTGGCTTATTGCAAGGTTATGTTATTCTGCCATGCTCCTCCAGGCAAGCTATATTGGCTAGCTTAACCTTATTGAACAAGTTGCAAGGATTTGTAATTTTATTTACTATCTGAACTGTTATATATCTTTGTTTCTTCTCTGTTGTGAAAAGCTCTTCTGGTAATTCTTCTTTCTGGAACATGTAGGTGGTTGTGAAGCTTGTAGCGCGCAATACATTAAGATTGACCACCCTGTTGACACAGAACATAACGGTGGATTGGAGGAGTATGACGATGATGAGATTGGGAATGGAGATGATCTCTGGGATTATAATTTCCCTCTCATGGACTTTGTCATGTTCGATGCTGAGAGGGACAGTGCAACAGTACGTGCTATAGAGGAGAGCTTTCCTCAGAGTTCCGAGGGGGATGAAAGCATCGAGGACTTCTGGATTTGTGAAATATGATAGTTAGCAGTAGTAATTTATATAGCTATGGTTACATAGAGCATCTGACCGGTGGGATACCTTTCTTGAAGATTGCTAGTTTTGTTCTGTTTTGGTGCTGTTTTGTAAGATATCACTTGTTGGTGTTTGATATTAGGGATGCGAGCAGAAGCCCACAAAAACCCACATAGGTGTTCTAAAGGTCAATCTAGTGCAATTTTTATTGAAGATTTACACATGTTTGATTTTTAAGATACCTACACATGGGTTTGCTGGATGTCCGCTTTGCAACCCTATTCAGTATTCAGTATGTTGTTGCCAGTGAATTTGCCCAAAGCTGAATGGTTTTCTGAATTTACCTTAGGAGCATGTCCGAGAGCCTTTGGATCGCGAAACATGTTATAGAAAGAGGAGAGAGAGAGAAGATATAGCAATTCAAATTGTTTTTCTTTTACTTTGCAAGCGTCTTAAACTGGATTGGAGAAACATGTTATAGAAAGAGGAGAGAGAGAGAGAAGATATAGCACATGTATCCGTATACATATACCAGCACAGCTTGCCACGATATACGCATAGTAGAACGCGTTGCATACACACAACATACACATGCATGCACGTACACACATACACGTATTTACATAAGTATACATACATGTATGCACACCAAGGGCACGTAAGTACATGTACACAAACAGAGCAAATACACCTACACACATACATGCATCTACATAAACATACACATATACACATAACCGTACACACACGGAGCTACAACGTGCTCCCCCCCTCTCCCGCACCCCCTCCCAGAAACCCTAGGCGCCTCCCGCCGCCGCCGGGCAAAGGCCGCGGGGCGTGGCGGCGGGCTTCCCTCTTGACGCGGCGAGGACGACGGCTGGGGGATCCCCTCGATGCTGCGGCGGTAGACCCCCTGCCCATGTGTGATGGCTGGGCGACGGCGGTCGGAGGAAGGAGGGGCGACGGTGGCCAGTGTCGCGGCCTCTCCCGCCTCCCGTTGCTGGCACACCGTACCGGTGGTGGCTGGTGGGGGGACGGGCTGCGCCATCCCCTCCCTTTCTCGCCGGTGCGGGGTGGTGACCTTGGGATCTTCGCGCGGCACGAGGACGCCCGGGGCAGCAGCCTCGGGTTCGACGGAGGAGGCGGCCTTCTTCTTCGTCGGAGGTGGTTGGCCAGGCTGGTAGTCCTGTGTGGGGGATCATGGGATCTCACACAGGTTTCCGGCAATTGTGATCTAGTTCGGGGTGTCATGGCGGCCGGTGAAAACTGAGCCTCGACCTCGGTCTTGGCGGATGATGGCGGCGTCGGTCGACGTCGTTACCTTGTCGAAGGCGTCATCTTTGCCCGTCTTGGCACTACACTCGGCGAGTTGGGGATGCGCGGCTGCCGGTGAAAACCGTGCTCCGACCTCGGTTGGCGGACGATGGCGACGTGTCGCGCCGCTACCTTCTTGAAGGCATCGTCGTCGCAGTCTGCGGTCTCTCACTTGTGCTGCTCCGGGGGAAACCCTAGGTCCGGGTCTCCCGGATCGGACGATGGCGGCGCGCCCTACGTCGTTCTACCTCTTGGGGCATCGTTTTTGGAGCAGCTGCTGGATGTTGGCGGTTTCGGTGGAGTGGTGTTCATCTACCACATTGTTGGCGCTGAGTCTCAGTGGCATGGTGCTGCAGGGTATCATCGACATATGCGGTATGATGTATAGGTGCAGGATGGTGGAGCCGTCTGGCGTCATGGTGGCATCGACGATAGGTCTTGCAAGGTTAATGTGATGATCTCTCTTGAAGATGGAGTCGAGGAAGACGGCGGGAGCAACTCCTGTGGCGTGGGGAAGGCATTTAGTTTTGGATGATGGAAGTTGGTGTATTGTCACCCTCTTCATCCCACTGTAGGTATAGTAAGGTTGCTTCGAGATTGATCTTTTTTTCTTCTTAATCATATCACATTCTTCTCTTCAAATGATCTTGATGCGAACACTGAAGGCATATATTTGTTTTCATGACATCTATACTTAAATCCAACACATGGACTACTACATTACCTATGGAATATTCCTTAGTATAAACTCAATAAAAACATTAGTCCGTAGGGATTGTCACTAATTATCAAAACTACACATAGGGGTAATGTACCCTTACAACTACGCCTGGCCAGGATCAACCTCGTGAGACCCTCTCCTCGTGCTCCCACCCCCTTCTCCTTTTCTCCCGGGTCGTTGTCCGACTCCATCCCATCCGCAAAGAAGACAATGGACACTAATTCGGCAATGCGGGGTTGCCGTTTGACCTCAGGTATTTTGAGGAGCTCGATCGGCGGCAGGAGGAAGAGCTGGAAGAGCATATGGTGATTGGATCTATCCACTGCGACATGGCATCGTGAGCAAGTATGCAGGGTGCATCGCGTAGTGTAGAAGCTGTGCGACATGAAGAAGCTCATAGATGGTGGGCTCACACTACCCATAATGGAAGGAAACCATATTTGCACAATGGCGTGGAATTTTACGAACGCTAAGAGAAAGCGCAAGGCCGTGAGGGCCACCACCAACGCTGCAGAGGCCCCTAGCTCCGGGCGACCATCCTTAGTTAAAGATGAAGAGGCCTGGGGGCTCCGAAAGGACAATGCCGTCAATGATATGGCCTATGGGGTTCCACATGGTTATCCTTATTTTCCATGTTTAGTTTATAGTTGTCGCTAGGTGGTCCAATGACTTATTTGTAATTTTTATTACTTTTAGAATATTTTATACTATTGTTGATGATTATTAAAAGATAGGGGAATTTTGCCAAAAAAAAAACCGGATATGGATTTTTCTTTAAATGGACTCAAGATTCTTGGCATATCCATTTATACCCTTATCGGCTAGGCTGTACTGACAGACATTAGTAGTGGTCCCACCTGTCAGTTTCCTCCCCATTATTTGATTAAATTAAATTAATTAATTAAACTTCTAAAACTCGCCTCTCCGTCTCCTGTCCTCTCCTTCCACCCGCACGCCGGACGCCACCTTCGAATCGCCCCTAAAAACTCGCAATGCGGGAACGAGGAACCCCAAAATGGAGAGGAAAAATTCTCCGCCCACCCCCACACGCCGGGGAGCAAACGAGGAGAGAAAACCTGGCGATCCAGGGGGATCGGGCGGCGAGGCAGAGGCGGCGGAGATGGGGACGTACAAGTGCTGCATCTTCTTCACGCGCAGGTTCGCGCCGGGCGAGGCGTCCACGCCGGAGGACGTGCGCACGCTCTTCACACGATTCTCCGGCGGCACGCCGTACATGGGCGTCGACGAGCTCCGCCGCTACCTCGCCGCCACCGGGGAGCCGGACGGCGTCGGCGATGCGGAGATGGACGCGGCGGAGCGGATCGTGGACCGGATCCTCCAGGGCCGCAGCCGCACCCCGCGTTTCGGGAAGCCGGCCCTCACCGTCGACGACTTCCACAGCTTCCTCTTCTCCGAGGAGCTCAACCCGCCCATCCGCCAGGCAAAGGTAGCAATTCGCTGGTGTTCCCAAATGCCGCCTGACATAAATCTTTTTAATTATTTTTTATGCGTTCAATTGTGGGTTTGGATGTGCATCCACACGCAGTTTACACAATGTGGTGAATTGGCAGGCATTTGCCGCATCGCCGATTATTGCAATTTAGAAAGGAAATTGTGCTTGGCAAACTGCTCCGTGGTGAGCATGTCATTTGAATATTTCCAGCCATTGGCGCTATCAAAGGATCAAATGTATTGCACAGAAATCCTGTTTTGCTTTCGTGGTGCAAATGCCACTCTAGTGTGAAATGTTTTGATGCTGCATCAAAGCTATTTAGCATTACTGTAACAAAACATAAACGCGTACATATTAACTATTTCTGACTGCATTGCCTTGCCCAACTGTTGGAATGTTGTGTCATGATGCATCATGCTCAGCAAGCTGATGAGTGTTATACTGAATTACTGATACCACTTTAGTAGAGAAAATAAATATCTGTTGCGACTAGCATGAGAAGCTTCGTTTTGGATGTTGATATAACTTGGAGTGTGCTATGCGGTTTGAGATGTCTGTTGCCTGTAAAAAAAGCTATTTAGCATAACTGTAACAAAACACAAATGCATACCAATTAACTGCTTCTGAAACGTTACTGCATTGCCTTGCCTAACTGTTGGAATGTTGTGTCATGATGCATCGCGCGCAGGAAGCTGATGGCTGTATTACTGAATCAATGATACCACTTTAGTAGAGAAAATAACTGAATTTCTCCAAAGTCCGGTGACTAGCTTTATCTGAATATTCTGTTTGCCATTATTCGCTCTTATTTATTTACTGCCAACTATCTGTTGCGGCTAGCATGACAAGCTTCGTTTTGAATTTTGATATAACTTAGAGTGTGCTGTGCTATATTGTTTGAGATGTCCGTTGACTGTAAATCTCGTGTCCCCAGGTCCATCACAACATGAATGCACCATTGTCCCACTATTTCATATACACCGGGCACAACTCATATCTTACTGGCAATCAACTTAGCAGTGATTGTAGTGATGCTCCCATCATCAAGGCACTACAAATAGGTGTCCGTGTAATTGAATTAG
Organism: Lolium rigidum; assembly: GCF_022539505.1. Taxonomy (NCBI): domain Eukaryota; kingdom Viridiplantae; phylum Streptophyta; class Magnoliopsida; order Poales; family Poaceae; genus Lolium; species Lolium rigidum. The sequence continues at coordinate 110,316,903 of NC_061510.1, forward strand.
ACATGTGGCCAAATTCTTCTAAAGATGACATTGACATTCTCCATGGAAGGTACGCTTGTCAAATTCTTCCTTGAAGAGAGAATTTTTCAACATCAAGTTGTTGCAAGTAAATTGTACTACAAAGGTTACTCCATATGCCATTTCTTCATTCTTTTCCTTTGACTCTTCGCAGGACACTTACGGCCCCAGTATCACTTATGAAATGTTTGACATCCATTAAAGAATATGCCTTTGTTGCATCTCCCTATCCTGTTATTATTACATTAGAAGACCACCTTACATCTGATCTTCAGGCAAAAGTAGCTAAGGTAATTGTATTTTCTTTATATGATTAACATCTTGGTGCATTTGATTCTCTCGTACCTAGTTCTGAATTCTATTTAGATGGTCCTTGAAGTATTTGGAGATATCCTGTACTATCCTGAATCAAAACATCTTCAAGAATTTCCTTCACCGGAAGCACTGAAGGGGCGTGTCCTCCTGTCAACGAAGCCCCCAAAGGAGTACCTTGAAGCAAAGGGTGGCACTATGAAAGATAGAGGTACTGTGCCAAAATTTAGCAAAGGAGAAAATGAAGAATCAGCATGGGGCAGAGAAGTTCCAGATATTCAGGATGAGTTGCAAGATGCCAACAAGGTACTTGATTTAAAGTTACACAAAACATTTCTTTTTTTACCTCAACATTTGTATGTCGGGACTTACAAAATGGTGCTCTAACAGCATCAGGACGATCTATTGTACCGCGAAAGAGATGTGGATGAAGATGAGAAGAAAGCGCGCAAGAATGCGCCACTGGAGTATAAGCACCTGATTACTATCAAGGCAGGAAAGCCAAAGGGTTCTCTTGTAGATGCCTTAAAGAGTGACCCAGACAAAGTTAGGCGTCTCAGTTTGAGCGAGCAAGAACTTGCAAAAGTGGCAGCACGCCATGGTCCCAACATAGTGAGGTTCGTTTACTATTGGATTGCTCAGCAAACATTGGAGGGAGACAATCATACTATTGCATTTCTGTGCATTGAAACTGTGTTTATCCACATCTTTTTTATTACTGAAGTGCTCATTCTGTTTGCTACAAGCAGCTTTACGCAAAGAAATCTACTGAGGATATACCCAAAGGGAACCCGCTTCAATTCATCCAACTACAATCCATTTCTAGGCTGGGTGCATGGTGCTCAAATGGTGGCGTTCAATATGCAGGTTATGATGTTAGCAAGAGATTATAGTTTGACTGAATTCCTACAGCTTACAGATCTCTAGTTACTGGGAATGAATTGCCTTAATTGGTTGCGTTATGTTGCATATTTTTTCCTTAAGGAAACAGTTCCTCTGCTACTCGTGTTCTATGATGGTCCCTAACTGTGTGCGCTTCAGTTGTCAATAGTATAAGGCCTGACATTTTATTTTTGCAGGGATATGGAAGAGCCCTTTGGTTAATGAATGGATTCTACAAAGCCAACGGAGGCTGTGGCTATGTGAAGAAACCAGACTTCTTGATGCAAACTTGTCCCGATGGAAAGGTTTTTGATCCGACAGCAGACCTACCAGTGAAGACAACACTGAAGGTACATAACACATTCATTTGCTTTTCTATCTGAAATGTAGAAGTGGGTTTCACTTGGCTACTTATTTCTCAGGTCAAAGTGTACATGGGTGACGGTTGGCAGCAGGACTTTAAGCAGACACATTTCGATTCATATTCTCCTCCAGATTTCTATGTAAAGGTATTGCCAGAACCATTGGAATTCTAAGTGCCAAGTTAACTCACGAGCCAACTAAAGATAAAACTGAGTGACACCAAGCCTGACGCACTGCTGATTGCTTTCGAAATCCCCTCAACGAGCAGGTGGGCATTGCCGGAGTTCCGTCAGACTCGACGATGAAGAAGACGAGAGTCGTGGAGGATAGCTGGGTCCCGGTGTGGGAAGAGCAGTTCACCTTCCAGCTGACGGTACCGGAAATCGCGCTGCTCCGGGTGGAAGTGCACGAGTACGACGTGAACGAGGACGATTTCGGCGGGCAGACCGTGCTGCCGGTGTCGGAGCTGTGGCCAGGGGTCCGCACCGTGCCGCTCTTCGACCACCAGGGCTTTAAGTTCAAGAGCGTCAAGCTCCTCATGAGCTTCGAGTTCGTCTAGCCAGCTCCCAGCTGGCCTGCACGCTCGGTGAGCATGTGCTGTACATGAACACATGCTGTATTATCATGCTTTGAAATGATAGCTAGCTCCTAGCTAGATAGATCGATTTGTCGAAGATCTAAGAATTTTTGACTGCTAGAAGAATCACAAAATTTTAGTCGCCTTGCTTGGGCTGGGTCTCTTTGCTGTCTGCTCTGTTAGTGTGATCGTGCGGTCAAGAATGTAAGCACCCCGCTTTCCCAACGGCGCTGATCGAACCTAGAAAATCATGTGGATAAGACACCTGGAAACGTATCCTTTCCAGGCAGGGAGTGCGTGCCAAGCGCTCGCCAGAGCACAACTGACTAAATCAAGCAGGTGGAAGCCATGGCAAAGGGTGCTGCGGCGACGGCGGCCGCCTGTTTCTCCTCCGCCTCCACAGGCGTCTCTCGCTCTCGTGTCAGGGCGCAGGCGAAGTCGTGGGCCGGAGGGGCAAAGGAGCTGGTGCAGTCCGGCGCCGTGAAGGCCGTCCGGCCGAGGGACGCGGCTGAGGCCATGAGCGCCGAGGGCTTCCAGCTGCTGGACATCCGGCCGGCCTGGGAGCACGGCCGCGCCGCTGTTCGGGGTTCTGTCCACGTGCCGCTCTTCATTTCCGACGACGACATGAGCCCGGTGACGCTGCTCAAGAAGTGGGTCCACCTGGGCTACATCGGTCTCTGGACCGGGCAGTCCTTCACCAAGATGAACGACCGCTTTCTCGACGACGTCGCCGCCGTCGTCCCCGGGAAGGACGCCAAGCTGCTCGTCGCATGCGGCGAAGGCCTCAGGCAAGTAAACTAGAGTAGCAGTTAGTCAAGATCATAGCTTTGCTCGCTCCGGTGAGAAACGGAATAGTCGAGTGGCACGCACGATACATTTTGTTTTCCTGGACACGTTGACTGATGAAACTTTTCGCTGGCTCGTCAACTGATTCAAGGTCGCTGATTGCTGTGAGGATGCTGCACGACGACGGGTACAAGAACGTGGGGTGGCTCGCCGGCGGGTTCAGCAAGTCCGTCGACGGCGACTTCGCCGACGTGGAGGGGGAGAGCAAGCTCCGGTACGCTACCATTGGGGGAACATCCTACATCTTCCTCCAGGTCTTGCTGCTGCTGCGGGTGGTACAGTGAGAAGTTTGGAATGCAATGCCAATATGCCATGGCACTCACACTACTCGACTCAGTTATCCTCTCCTCTCGGCCTTATGATTTGCTTTATTTGCTTGGCTCAAGTATTGTACTATGGTAGATCCATCAATAGTTACGAAGTTCTACTCTTTAGGCTGCCCTTCTCGCGCGCCACTGTTCAGTACATTGGCACCACGATGGATCAACCATGAAGTAGGGCGTGATTGGTTCCTCACAATGGACAGGCTCCTATATGTGATGGGTAAAAAACCGTCGTTTGGTAGCCCACAATGAAAAGATGCTCTGCACAACACGGTTTTCAAAGCAACTTAGATGCAGGCAAAACATGGTCGGCCGTTTCTTCGTAGCCAGACTCTATCAAGCACGAAAGTGGGCCTTCATGGCTGGACGCATACCATAATTGAGAAAGTCTACATAACATTCCCACTAATCTGCATTATTTTAGTCCTTCCCGATCTATAAAACCGTGAGTCGGTTTGAAATATGTTAAACACGAAAAAAATGTGTATTGATGTTACGAATAAATTCTCATGAACGGTTCCTGGTTTAGTCGAGTATTTGAATGGCAATCTCTTGTCCCGTTTGAATTTTGTTTGCCGAATTTAGTCAAGGTTTTCGCATTTGTTCACCCGATTCCAAGTTCCTTTGAGTAGCTTCATCTCACCGTCGCGCACTACTTTTATGTTCATAGTTTTCCATTTTGACATTCGTATACGCTATGTCTTCGTAGTATACTATAGTGCATCTCCGTCTTGATAGTACAATGTAGGACGAAGTTGTAGATCTACTCGTTTACGAACGTCGAAACCGAAAACTTTAAACACGAAAATAGTGCGAAATGGTGAGGTGAAGCTATTTCTTGAAGGAATTTTGAAATGATCGACCGTCTTGAAAAGTTGACAAAATTCATCCAAAAAGGATTAAAAAGGAAGACGAAAACGGGTTTGAAACACTCGACGAAACTACGATCCGTCACGGGAATGAAATCACAATGTCAAGGTTTTTTTCATGTAAACATTGTCTCGAATTGATGAATGATTAGAGGTGATTATAATTGAAGTGGTTTAGTTAACCACAACCCTCCTTAACCTGTACCCTACCAACCCTCTCGTTTCTCCATTTGAGCCCTAGTAAAATGGTAGCATCTAAACATAGTGAGAAAGCTGATCCAAACCATGTTTCTATTTATGCGATAGCTGTTGGACCAAATTATACACGAGGAGAAAGAAGCGGAGAAAACATTCTAGGCCACGTTTGGTAGGCTGCATGTCCCTTGGCTCGCATCGGTCTAGTTTTTTTCGGCCCGTTTGGTTACCTGGTCGACGGCGCGTTCTTGCAGGAACCGGTTCTCAAAGCACCCTCGGGCCAGGCCCTGGAGGAACGCGCGGTTCGGCCGTTTCTAGCGAGCCACCCCCGTTTCCGCACAAGTGGAGAACGCGGCGTCCTCGCACAGCCACCGCGGGAGATGGCGGGAGCTCGCGCGGGACGGCGAAATCTCGGCGCCATGAATTCGGTCACCGCGCTTGAATTTTCGCCACCGTATATAGGAGCGGCTCTCTCACCGGCAAATCCAAATCCCCCATTTCCCCCCATTTCGAGCTCATCCAACATCCCCGATCTAGCGACATGGACGGCTCTACCTCACCCGCACGGTCGGCGAGGCTTGCGGCGGCGACGGCGGCGGCGGCTAGTGGCCGCGGAAGATGGTCGTCTTCTTCGTCTGCATCGATGACTTCGGTTGTGGTAAGCTTCTGCAAAGCCTAGCCTTAGATCTAGATTTTATGGGTACACAACCGGGGTCTGAACGAATCCATTGTAGGATATTCCTTCGTCGCCGGTGGAGGTTGTGGAGGTTTTCCAGGTTCCATCTGACTCTACGACGGGGACGGTGGTGTTGCCTGCTGATACGCGTAGATGCACACGTCCGTTGGGAACCCCAAGTGGAAGGTATGATGCGTATAGAAGCAAGTTTCCCTCAGTATGAAACCAAGGTTATCGAACCAAGAGGGAGCCAAGAAGCACGTGAAGGTTGTTGGTGGAGGAATGTAGTGTGGCGCAACACCAGTGAAACCGGCGCCAACGTGGAACCTGCACAACACAATCAAGATACTTGCCCCAACGTAACAGTGAGGTTGTCAATCTCACCGGCTTGCTGAAAACAAAAGATTAAACGTATCGAGTGGAAGATGGTGTTTGTTTGCAAAGAACAAGAAAGAACAAGAGAGAATGTATTCAGATGTAAAAGAATGGACCGGGGTCCACAATTCACTAGAGGTGTCTCCCCAATAAGATAACTAGCATGTCGGGTGAACAAATTACAAGCGGGCAATTGACAAATAAAGATTCAATACATATCAATGATGATTACTATGTGATTTAATCAGGGCATTACGACAAAGTACATAGACCGCTATCCAAGCATGCATCTATGCCTAAATAATCCACCTTCAGGTTATCATCCGAACCCCTTCCAGTATTAAGTTGTAAACAACAGATAATTGCATTAAGTATGGCGCGTAATGTAATCAACACAAATATCCTTAGACAAAGCATTGATGTTTTATCCCTAGTAGCAACAGCACATCCACAACCTTAGAATCTACTGTCACGATCCCAGATTAAATGGAGGCATGAACCCACTATCGAGCATAATTACTCCCTCTTGGAGTTACAAGTATCAACTTGGCCAGAGCCTCTACTAGCAACGGAGAGCATGCAAGAACATAAACAACACATATATGATAGATTGATAATCAACTTGACATAATATTCTATATTCATCGGATCCCGCCAAACACAACATGTAGCATTACAAATAGATGATCTTGATCATGTTAGGCAGCTCACAAGATCTAAACAATGATAGCACAAGCGGAGAAGACAACCATCTAGCTACTGCTATGGACCCATAGTCCAAGGATGAACTACTCACGCATCAATCCGGAGGCGGGCATGATGATGTAGAGCCCCTCCGGTGATGATTCCTCTCTCCGACAGGGTGCCGGAGGCGATCTCCTGAATCCCCCGAGATGGGATTCGCGACGACGGCGTCTCTGGAAGGTTTTCCGTATCGTGGCTCTCGGTACAGGGGGTTTCACGACGAAGGCTATTTGTAGGCGGAAGGGTAGGTCAGGGGGAGACGCTGTTGGAGATATGCCCAAGAGGCAATAATAAAAGTGGTTATTATATATCTTTATGTTTATGATAAATTTTTATATACCATGCTATAATTGTATTAACCGAAACATTGATACATGTGTGTTATGTAAACAAACAAAGAGTCCCTAGTAAGCCTCTTGACTAGCTTGTTAATTAATAGATGATTAGTTTCATAATCATGAACATTGGATGTTATTAATAACAAGGTTATATCATTGTATGAATGATGTAATGGACACACCCAATTAAGCGTAGCATAAGATCACGTCATTAAGTTATTTGCTATAAGCTTTCGATACATAGTTACCTAGTCCTTATGACCATGAGATCATGTAAATCACTTATACCGGAAAGGTACTTTGATTACATCAAACGCCACTGCGTAAATGGGTGGTTATAAAGGTGGGATTAAGTATCCGGAAAGTATGAGTTGAGGCATATGGATCAACGAGTGGGATTTGTCCATCCCGATGACGGATAGATATACTCCGGGCCCTCTCGGTGGAATGTCGTCTAATGTCTTGCAAGCATATGAATAAGTTCATAAGAGACCACATACCACGGTACGAGTAAAGAGTACTTGTCAGGAGACGAGGTTGAACAAGGTATAGTGTGATACCAATGATCAAACCTCGAACAAGTAAAATATCGTGTGACAAAGGGAATTGGTATCGTATGTGAATGGTTCATTCGATCACTGAAGTCATCGTTGAATATGTGGGAGCCATTATGGATCTCCAGATCCCGCTATTGGTTATTGGTCGGAGTGAGTACTCAACCATGTCCGCATAGTTCGCGAACCGTAGGGTGACACACTTAAAGTTGGATGTTGAAATGGTAGAACTTGAATATGGAATGGAGTTCGAATATTTGTTCGGAGTCCCGGATGAGATCCCGGACATCACGAGGAGTTCCGGAATGGTCCGGAGAATAAGATTCATATATAGGATGTCATTTTATGTGAATTAAAATGATGCGGAAGGTTCTATGGAAGGTTCTAGAAGGTTCTAGAAAAGTCCGGAAGAAACCACCAAGGAAGGTGGAGTCCACATGGGACTCCACCTCCATGGCCGGCCAACCCTAGGTGGGGTGGAGTCCCAAGTGGACTCCCCCTTTGGGGGCCGGCCACCCCCCCCCCCATATGGAAGGTGGAACTCCCACCTCTAGTGGGAGTCCTAGCTTGGGAAGGTTTCCCACCATATGGAAGGTTTTGGGTTCGGGTCTTATTCGGAGACTTGTAGTCCAACACTTGGGGCTTCCACCTATATAATGAGGGGCCAAGGGGAGGGGGCCGTACACACCAAGACCACAACCTGGCCGCCCCCTTTAGTGGCCGGCCACCCCCTCTCCCCAAACCCTAGCCGCCCCGCTCATCCACCACATCCCGCACACTTAGCGAAGCTCCGCCGGATTTCTCCACCACCACCGACACCACGCCGTCGTGCTGCCGGATTCAAGAGGAGCTACTACTTCCGCTGCCCGCTGGAACGGGGAGGTGGACGTCGTCTTCATCAACAACCGAACGTGTGACCGAGTACGGAGGTGCTGCCCGTTCGTGGCGCCGTGATCAAGATCTTCTACGCGCTTTTGCAAGCGGCAAGTGATCGTCTACCGCAGCAGCAAGAGCCTCATCTTGTAGGCTTTGGAATCTCTTCAAGGGTGAGACTCGATAATCCCCTCGTTGCTACCGTCTTCTAGATTGCATCTTGGCTTGGATTGCGTGTTCGCGGTAGGAAATTTTTTGTTTTCTATGCTACGTTATCCAACAGTGGTATCAGAGCCGTGTCTATGCATAGATGGTTGCACGAGTAGAACACAATGGTTTTGTGGGCGTTGATGCTTATGTTATCTTTAGCTTGAGTACTTTGCATCTTTGTGGCATAGTGGGATGAAGCGGCTCGGGCTAACTTTACATGACCGCGTTCATGAGATTTGCTCCACGCTTGACATGCAACTTGTATTGCATAAGTGGCTTTGCGGGTGTCTCGTCTCTTCTACTATAGTGAAGATTCAATTTACTCTTCTATTGACAACACTAGTATCACCGTTGTGGTTCATGTTCGTAGGTAGATTAGATCTCACTCGAAAACCCTAAACCACGTAAAATATGCAAACCAAATTAGAGAACGTCTAACTTGTTTTTGCAGGGTTTGGTGATGTGATATGGCCATAATGTGATGATGACTATGTATGAGATGATCATTATTGTATTGTGGCAACCGGCAGGAGCCTTATGGTTGTCTTTAAATTTCATGTTGAGTAGTATTTCAAAGTAGTTGTAATAGTTGCTACATGGAGAACAATCATGAAGACGGCGCCATTGACCTTGACACTACGCCGACGATGATGGAGATCATGCCCGTTGATGATGAAGATCATGTCCGTGCTTTGAAGATGAAGATCAAAGGCGCAAAGACAAAAGGTCCATATCATATCACATATGAACTGCATGTGATGTTAATCCTTTTATGCATCTTATTTTGCTTAGATCGCGACGGTAGCATTATAAGATGATCCCTCTCACTAAAATTTCAAGATAATAAAGTGTTCATCCTTAATAGCACCGTTGCCAAGACTTGTCGTTTCGAAGCATCTCGTGATGATCGGGTGTGATAGAATCAACAAGTGCATACAACGGGTGCAAGTCAGTTTTGCACATGCGGATACTAAGGTGGCCTTGACGAGCCTAGCATGTACAGACATGGTCTCGGAACACGTGATACCGAAAGGTAGAGCATGAATCATATGATTGATATGATGAACACTTTGAGTGTTCGCCATTGAAATTACATCTTGTCTCGTGATGATCGGGCATAGGTGTGATGGATTTGGTTCGTGTGATCACTAAGATAATGCGAGGGATATTGTTTTGAGTGGGAGTTCACCTAGTTTTTAATTTTGTTAAATTAAAATTTGAACTCAATTTGTCATAAACATTAGTCTAAACTATTGTAAATATGTTGTAGATATAGCGTCCCCAATCAATTTTAACCAGTTCCTAGAGAAAGAAAAGCTTAAGAGCAACGGTAGCAACTTCACCGATTGGTTCCGTCATGTGAGGATCTTCCTCAATGGCGGAAACCTGCAATATGTGCTTGATGCACCGCTAGGTGACCCTCCTGCGAAACCGAAACCGATGAAGTAAAGAATGTTTACGCGACTCGGAAAACTCGGTACTCTCAAGTTCGGTGTGCCATCCTGTGCGATCCGGAAGCCGATCTTCAAAAACGTTTTGAGCACCACGATCCACATGAGTTAATCAATGAGTTGAAAACTATCTTTGAGACTCATGCGGCCGTGGAATGCTATGAAGCATCGAAACACTTCTTCAGTTGCATGATGGAAGAAGGCAGCTCCGTTAGTGAGCACATGCTCGCCATGATCGGGCATGCGAAGCAACTCAGTGACTTGGGAATAGTGATTCCTAACAGGCTGGGGATTAATCGTGTCCTTCAATCACTGCCACCTAGTTATAAGAACTTTGTGATGAATTACAATATGCAGAACATGAACAAAGAGTTACCTGAACTCTTCGCCATGCTAAAATCTGCTGAGATTGAAATTAAGAAAGAGCACCAAGTGTTGATGGTCAACAAGACCACCGAGCTTCAAGAAACGGGGCAAGTCTAAAGGCAAGAACAAGAAGAGTGGCAAGAAAGCTGCCACGCCTCTCGTGAAACCTAAGGCTGGCCCTAAGCCCGATGTCTGAGTGCTATTACTTGCAAGGAGAAGGGACAACTGGAAGCGTAATTGCTCCAAGTATTTGGCGGATCCGAAGAGCGGCCTTGTCAAGAAGAAGAAAGAAGGTATATCCGATATACATGTTATAGATGTTTATCTTACTGGTTCTCGTACTAGTACCTGGGTATTTGATACTCGGTTCGGTTGCTCATATTTGTAACTCGAAACAGGAACTAAAGAATAAACGAAGACTACTAAAGGATGAAGTGACGATGCGCGTTGGAAATGGATCCAAAGTCGATGTGATCGCTTGTCGGCACACTTCCTCTACATCTACCTTCGGGATTAGTTTTAAGCCTAAATAATTGCTATTTTGTACCCGCGTTGAGCATGAACATTATATCTGGATCTTGTTTAATGCAAGACGGTTATTCATTCAAGTCCGAGAATAATGGTTGTTCTATTTTTATGAATAATATCTTTTATGGTCGAGCACCGAAAAGAATGGCTTATTTCTGTTAGATCTCGATAGTAATGATACACATATACATAACATTGATGCTAAGCGAATTAAATTGAATGATAATTCTACTTATATGTGGCACTTGTCGTCTTGGTCATATTGGAGTGAAACGCATGAAGAAACTCCATACCGATGGATTACTTGAATCACTTGACTTTGAGTCACTTGATAGATGCGAAGCATGTCTGATGGGAAAAATGACTAAGACTCCATTCTCGGGTATGATGGAGCGAGCTACTGACTTATTGGAAATCATACATACGGATGTATGCGGACCAATGAGTGTAGCATCGCGCGGTGGTTATCGTTATGTTCTAACCTTCACGGATGATTTGAGTAGATATGGGTATATCTATTTAATGAAACATAAATCCGAAACTTTCGAGAAGTTTAAGGAATTCCAAAGTGAAGTAGAAAATCAACGTAACAAGAAGATTAAATTTCTACGATACGATCGCGGAGGTGAATATCCGAGTTATGAGTTTGGCATGCATTTAAAGAAATGCTGAATACTTTCACAATTGACACCGCCGGGAACACCACAACGAAACGGTGTGTCTGAACGTCGTAATCGAACTCTCTTAGATATGGTTCGTTCTATGATGTCTCTTACTGATTTACCATTATCATTTTGGAGTTATGCATTAGAGACAACCGCATTCACTTTAAATAGAGCACCATCAAAATCCGTTGAAACGACACCGTATGAATTATGGTTTAATAAGAAACCTAAGTCAGTCGTTCCTAAAAGTTTGGGGTTGCGAAGCCTATGTAAAAAAGTTACAACCGGACAAGCTAGAACCCAAAGCGGAGAAATGCTTCTTCATAGGATACCCTAAGGAAACTATAGGGTACACTTTCTATCACAGATCCGAAGGCAAGATCTTTGTTGCTAAGAACAGAACCTTTCTTGAGAAAGAATTTCTCACTAAAGAAGTGACTGGAAGAAAAGTAGAACTCGATGAGATTGAAGAATCTCTACTCGTTGATCAGAGTAGCGCGAGTGCCGGAAGATGTTCTCGTGGCGCCTACACCGGCAACGAGAGGAAGCTAATGATAATGATCATGAAACTTCAAATGAGATAGCTACTGAACCTCGCGGATCGACAAGGGAACGTGCCACTCCGGATTGGTATGATCCTTGTCTAAATGTCATGATTGTGGACAACAATGATGAAGACCCTGCGACGTATGAAGAAGCGATGATGAGCCCAGATTCCAACAAATGGCAAGAAGCCATGAAATCCGAAATGGGATCCATGTATGATAACAAAGTATGGACTTTGGTAGACTTACACGATAGCCGAAAGGCTGCATCGAGAATAAATGGATCTTCAAGAGAAAAACAGATGCTGATGGTAATATTCATGTCTATAAAGCTCGGCTTGTCGCAAAGGGTTTCCGACAAATTCAAGGTGTTGACTACGATGAGACTTTCTCACACTGTAGCGAAGCTAAAATCTGTGAGGATTTTGTTAGCAATAGCTGCATTTTTCGATTATGAGATTTGGCGAGATGGATGTCAAAACGGCGTTCCTTAATGGAGACATTGAGGAAGAGTTGTATATGGTACAACCCAAAGGTTTTGTCGATCCTAAAAATGCTGACAAAGTATGCAAACTTCAGCGTTCAATCTATGGACTGAAGCAAGCATCAAGAAGTTGGAACCGACGCTTTGATAAGGTGATCAAAGACTTCGGGTTTATACAGTGTCATGGAGAGGCCTGTATTTACAAGAAAGTGAGTGGGAGCTCGTAGCGTTCACTGATATTATATGTAGATGACATATTATTGATTGGGAATGATATAGAACTATTAAGCGATGTAAAAGGTTATTTGAATAATAGTTTTTCAATGAAAGACCTTGGTGAAGCATCATATATATTAGGCATCAAGATTTATAGAGATAGATCAAGATGTCTAATAGGGCTATCACAGAGTACATACCTGGACAAGATTCTAAAGAAGTTTAGAATGGACGAAAGTAAGAAAGGATTCTTACCTATGTTACCAGGCAAGGTCTTGAGTAAGACTCAAGGTCCGGCTACGGCAGAAGAAAGAGAAAGGATGAGTCGGATCCCCTATGCCTCGGCGATGAGGCTCTATCATGTATGCCATGCTATGTACTAGACCGGATATAGCACATGCTTTGTTAGTTTGACTAGCGAGATATCAAAGTGATCCGGGAATGGAACAACTGGACAGCGGTCAAGAATATCCTGAAGTACTTGAAAAGAACTAAGGATATGTTTCTTTGTTATGGAGGTGACCAAGAGCTCGTTGTAACAAGTTACACCGATGCAAGTTGGAACACCGATCCCGATGACTCTAAGTCACAATCCGGGTATGTGTTTATATTGAATGGTCGCTGCGATAAGGCTGGGCAAGCTCGAAGCGGTGCACGGTGGCGAAATCCTCAACGAGAATCGGAGTACATAGCGGCTCGGAGGCTTCATCAGAAGCGGTATGGATGAAGAGGTTCATTGTAGAGCTCGGTGTGGTTCCTAGTGCATTGGACCCACTAGTCATCTACTGTGACAACATGGGTGCCATCGCCAATGCACAAGAACCAAGGTCACACAAGAGGCTGAAGCATATCAAGCTGCGTTATCATTCGATTCGCGAGTACATCGAAGATGGAGAAGTAAAGATTTGCAAAGTACACACCGATCCGAATGTAGCGGATCCGTTGACTAAAGCTCTCCCTAGGGCAAAGCATGACCAACACCGGAATGCCATGGGTGTTAGGTACCTTACAATGTAATCTAGATTATTGACTCTAGTGCAAGTGGGAGAGCTTGTTGGAGATATGCCCAAGAGGCAATAATAAAAGTGGTTATTATATATCTTTATGTTTATGATAAATGTTTATATACCATGCTATAATTGTATTAACCGAAACATTGATACATGTGTGTTATGTAAACAAACAAAGAGTCCCTAGTAAGCCTCTTGACTAGCTTGTTAATTAATAGATGATTAGTTTCATAATCATGAACATTGGATGTTATTAATAACAAGGTTATATCATTGTATGAATGATGTAATGGACACACCCAATTAAGCGTAGCATAAGATCACGTCATTAAGTTATTTGCTATAAGCTTTCGATACATAGTTACCTAGTCCTTATGACCATGAGATCATGTAAATCACTTATACCAGGAAGGTACTTTGATTACATCAAACGCCACTGCGTAAATGGGTGGTTATAAAGGTGGGATTAAGTATCCGGAAAGTATGAGTTGAGGCATATGGATCAACAGTGGGATTTGTCCATCCCGATGACGGATAGATATACTCTGGGCCCTCTCGGTGGAATGTCGTCTAATGTCTTGCAAGCATATGAATAAGTTCATAAGAGACCACATACCACGGTACGAGTAAAGAGTACTTGTCAGAGACGAGGTTGAACAAGGTATAGTGTGATACCGATGATCAAACCTCGGACAAGTAAAATATCGTGTGACAAAGGGAATTGGTATCGTATGTGAATGGTTCATTCGATCACTAAAGTCATCGTTGAATATGTGGGAGCCATTATGGATCTCCAGATCCCGCTATTGGTTATTGGTCGGAGTGAGTACTCAACCATGTCCGCATAGTTCGCGAACCGTAGGGTGACACACTTAAAGTTGGATGTTGAAGTGGTAGATCTTGAATATGGAATGGAGTTCGAATATTTGTTCGGAGTCCCGGATGAGATCCCGGACATCACGAGGAGTTCCGGAATGGTCCGGAGAATAAGATTCATATATAGGATGTCATTTTATGTGAATTAAAATGATGCGGAAGGTTCTATGGAAGGTTCTATAAGGTTCTAGAAAAGTCCGGAAGAAACCACCAAGGAAGGTGGAGTCCACATGGGACTCCACCTCCATGGCCGGCCAACCCTAGGTGGGGTGGAGTCCCAAGTGGACTCCCCTTTGGGGGCCGGCCACCCCCCATATGGAAGGTGGAACTCCCACCTCTAGTGGGAGTCCTAGCTTGGGAAGGTTTCCCACCATATGGAAGGTTTTGGGTTCGGGTCTTATTCGGAGACTTGTAGTCCAACACTTGGGGCTTCCACCTATATAATGAGGGGCCAAGGGGAGGGGGCCGTACACACCAAGACCACAACCTGGCCGCCCCCTTTAGTGGCCGGCCACCCCCTCTCCCCAAACCCTAGCCGCCCCGCTCCTCCACCACATCCCGCACGCTTAGCGAAGCTCCGCCGGATTTCTCCACCACCACCGACACCACGCCGTCGTGCTGCCGGATTCAAGAGGAGCTACTACTTCCTCTGCCCGCTGGAACGGGGAGGTGGACGTCGTATTCATCAACAACCGAACGTGTGACCGAGTACGGAGGTGCTGCCCGTTCGTGGCGCCGTGATCAAGATCTTCTACGCGCTTTTGCAAGCGGCAAGTGATCGTCTACCGCAGCAACAAGAGCCTCATCTTGTAGGCTTTGGAATCTCTTCAAGGGTAAGACTCGATAATCCCCTCGTTGCTACCGTCTTCTAGATTGCATCTTGGCTTGGATTGCGTGTTCGCGGTAGGAAAATTTTTGTTTTCTATGCTACGTTATCCTACAGGCGCGAGGGGCCCAGACCACAGGGCCGCGCGGCCAGGTCCTGGGCCGCGCCGCCCTATGGTCTGGCCACCTCGTGGCCCCACTTCCTTTCCTCCTCGGTCTTCTGGAAGCTTCGTGTAAAAATAGGACCCTGGGCGTTGATTTCGTCCAATTCCGAGAATATTTCCTTACTAGGATTTCGAAACCAAAAACAGCGAGAAAACAAGCAATCGGCGCTTCGGCATCTTGTTAATAGGTTAGTGTCGGAAAATGTATAATAATGCTGTAAAGTATGCATAAAATATTCAAGTATTGTCATAAAAGTAGCATGGAACATAAGAAATTATAGATACGTTTGAGACGTATCAAGCATCCCCAAGCTTAGTTCCTACTCGCCCTCGAGTAGGTAAACGATAACACAAATAATTTCTGAAGTGACATGCTACTAACATAATCTTGATCAACATTATTGTAAAGCATATGAGATGAATGGAGTGATCTGAACAAAAGATTGCTAACAAAGATAATGACTAAACAAATGAATCATATAGCAAAACTTTTCATGAATAGTACTTTCAAACAAGTATCAATAAGAGTTGCATAAGAGCTAACTCATAAGCAATAAATTCTAAGTAGAATACACAAAGGATGATTAAGTTTCAGCAATTGCTTTCAACTTGTAACATGTATATCTCATGGATATTTGTCAACATAGAGTATAACAGGTGCAATAAGTAAACATGTAAGAATCAATGCACACAGTTAACACAAGTGTTTGCTTCTAAGATAGAAAGAAGTGGGTAAACTGACTCAACAATAAAGTAAAAGATTGGCCCTTCGCAGAGGGAAGCATGGATTACTATTTTTGTGCTAGAGCTTTTGTTTTGAAAACATAGAAACAATTTTGTCAACGGTAGTAATAATTCATATGTGCTATGCATAATACTTCCTACAAGTTGCAAGTCTCATGCATAGAGTACTAATAGTGCTCGCACCTTGTCCTACTTAGCTCGGAAAACACGGATTATCATCGCATAACATATGTTTCAACCAAGTGTCACAAAGGGGTACCTCTATGCCGCTTGTACAAGTGTCTAAGGAGAAAGCACGCATTGGATTTCTCGCTTTTGATTATTCTCAACTTAGACATCCATACCGGGACAACATAGACAACGGATAATGGACTCCTCTTTTAATGCTTAAGCATTCAACAACGATTAATATTCTCATAAGAGATTGAGGTTGTATGTCCAAATCTGAAACTTCCACCATGATACATGGCTTTAGTTAGCGGCCCAATGTTATTCTCTAACATATGCATACTCAAACCATTTGATCATGAAATCGCACTTACTTCGAGACAAGACGAACATGCATAGCATCTCACATGATATCCAACAAAGGTAAAAAGTTGATGGCGTCCCCGAAACATGGTTACCGCTCAACAAGCAACTTATAAGAATTAAGACACATAACTACATATTCATCACCACAATAGTTTTTAAGCTATTTGTCCCATGAGCTATATATTGCAAAGATAAAGGAATGAAATTTTAAAGGTAGCACTCAAGTAATTTACTTTGGAATGGCGAGAAAAATACCACATAGTAGGTAGATATGGTGGACACAGATGGCATGGGATTTTGGCTCAAGGTGTTTGGATGCACGAGAAGCATTTCCTCTCAGTACAAGGTTTGGGCTAGCAAGGTTGTTTGGAGCAAACACAAGTATGAACAGGTACAGCAAAACTCACACAAGAACATATTGCAAACATTATAAGGCTCTACACTATCTTCCTTGTTGTTCAAACATTTTACCCGAAAATATCTAGACTTAGAGAGACCAATCATGCAAACCAAATTAAACAAGCTCTACGGTAGTTCTTCATTAATAGATTAAACTACATGATGCAAGAGATTAAAAATGATCTATGAGAGCTCAAACAATTGCCAAGTTATTCCAAACCATATGCAGCATTTTCTGATTCCAACCAAATAGCAATTTAACGAAGCAATTTCAGCCTTCGCCATGAACATTAAAGCACAATTAAGAACACAAGTGTTTCATATGAAAAAGCGGAGCGTAATATCTCCAATATAAGGATGGTGGGATCCAACTTTATTCAAACCAAAACGAAAATAAAAGCAAACCGACGCTCCAAGTAAAGAACATAGGATGTGATGGAATAAAAATATAGTTTCACTAGAAGTGACTCGATAATGTTGTCGATGAAGAAGGGGATGCCTTGGGCATCCCCAAGCTTAGATGCTTGAGTCTTCTTAAAATATGCAGGGATGTACCACCGGGGCATCCCCAAGCTTAGAACTTTCACTCTTCTTGATCATAGTATATCATCATCTTCTCTTGACCCTTGAAAACTTCCTCCACACCAAACTTCAAGCAAACTCATTAGAGGGTTAGTGCATAATCAAAAATTCACATATTCAGAGGTTACACAATCATTCTTAACACTTCTGGACATTGCACAAAGCTTCTGAAAGTTAATGGAACAAAGAAACTCATTCAACATAGCAAAAGCGGCAATGCGAAATAAAAGGCAGAATCTGTCAAAACCAGAACAGTCCGTAAAGACGAATCTGGCAGGGGCACTTAACTTGCTCAAATGGAAAAACTCAAAACTAATGAAAGTTGCGTACATATATGAGGATCACGCTCGTAAATTTGCAGATTTTTTAGATTTTTTTTTACAGAGAGCTCTGCGAGAATTCGTGACAGACAGCAATGCTGTTTCTGCGCAGCGATCCAAATCTAGCATCAACTTTAGCATAGAAACTTTACTTGGCACAAAAACATGATAAGGAGAGGTTGCTACAGTAGTAAACAACTTCCAAGACTCAACAATACAGTAAATAAAATAAAACATGGGTTATCTCCCAAGAAGTTCTTTCTTTATAGCCATTAAGATGGGCTCAGCAATTTTAATGATACTCTCGAAAGAAATAAGAGTTGAAGCAAAAGAGAGCATCAAGAAGCAAATTCAAAACACATTTAAACCTAACCCACTTCCTATGAAAAGGAATCTTGTAAATAAACAAGTCATATAAGCATAATGCAATAAGCATAGAAAGGCAACACAAGCGCAACTTCAAGATTCTCAACATAAAGAGGGGAAACTTAATATTATTAAGATGCATATAACCATGTTTCCCTCTCTCATAATAAATTTCAGTAGCATCATGAACAAACTCAACAATATAACTATCACATAAAGCATTCTTGTCATGAGCTACATGCATAAATTTTTTACTCTCCACATAAGCATAATCAATTTTATTAGTTGTAGTGAGAGAAAATTCAATAAAATAGCTATCATTATTATTCTCATCACCATAATCATCATATCTAGGAGGCATATTGTAATCATAATTAACTTTCTCCTCAATAGTAGGTGGGCTGAAAATATCATATTCATCATTACAAACATCATATATAGGAGGTAAAGTATCATCAAAGTAAATTTTCTCCTCCATGCTTGGGGGATTAAAAATATCACAACTAGCTTCCCCAAGCTTAAATTCTTCCATAGCATTAGCAACAATGGTGTTCAAAGCATTTATACAAATAACATTACCATTAGCATGCATATAAAGTTCCATATGTTTTTTAATTTTCTCTTCAAACACCTCATGTCCTAACTCAAGATAAATACTATAAAGATCTCTAATTTTTTTGTTTTTTTCCATTAAGCCTAACTAGTGAAAATAAAAACAAGTACAGGACTAGACATGATAACAAAATAAATTAAATGCAAGTAACTAATTTTTTTGTGTTTTTGATATAGAGCTAATAAATAAGACAGAAAGTAAAGTAACTAATTTTTTTGTGTTTTTAATATAAAGCAAACAAGACAGTAATAAAAATAAACTAAAGCAAGACAAAAACAAAGTAAAGAGATTGAATGTGGATACTCCCCTTGCAGCGTGTCTTGATCTCCCGGGCAACGGCGCCAGAAATTTAGCTTGATACGCGTAGATGCACACGTCCGTTGGGAACCCCAAGTGAAAGGGTATGATGCGTATAGAAGCAAGTTTCCCTCAGTATGAAACCAAGGTTATCGAACCAGTAGGAGCCAAGAAGCACGTGAAGGTTGTTGGTGGAGGAATGTAGTGCGGCACAACACCAGTGAAACCGGCGCCAACATGAAACCTGCACAACACAATCAAGATACTTTGCCCCAACGTAACAGTGAGGTTGTCAATCTCACTGGCTTGCTGAAAACAAAGGATTAAACGTATCGAGTGAAAGATGATGTTTGTTTGTAAAGAACAGTAAAGAATAGTAGAATGTATTCAGATGTAAAAGAATGGACCGGGGTCCACAGTTCACTAGTGGTGTCTCTCCAATAAGATAACTAGCATGATGGGTGAACAAATTACAGACGGGTAATTGACAAATAAAGATTCAATACATATCAACGATGATTACTATGAGATTTAATCAGGGCATTACGACAAAGTACATAGACCGCTATCCAGCATGCATCTATGCCTAAATAATCCACCTTCAGGTTATCATCCGAACCCCTTCCAGTATTAAGTTGTAAACAACGGATAATTGCATTAAGTATGGTGCGTAATGTAATCAACACAAATATCCTTAGACAAAGCATCAATGTTTTATCCCTAGTAGCAACAGCACATCCACAACCTTAGAACTTTCTATCACTGTCCCAGATTAAATGGAGGCACGAACCCACTATCGAGCATAATTACTCCCTCTTGGAGTTACAAGTATCAACTTGGCCGAGCCTCTACTAGCAACGGAGAGCATGCAAGAACATAAACAACACATATATGATAGATTGATAATCAACTTGACATAATATTCTATATTCATCGGATCCCGCCAAACACAACATGTAGCATTACAAATAGATGATCTTGATCATGTTAGGCAGCTCACAAGATCTAAACAATGATAGCACAAGCGGAGAAGACAACCATCTAGCTACTGCTATGGACCCATAGTCCAAGGATGAACTACTCACGCATCAATCCGGAGGCGGGCATGATGATGTAGAGCCCCTCCGGTGATGATTCCCCTCTCCGGAAGGGTGCCGGAGGCGATCTCCTGAATCCCTCGAGATGGGATTCGCGACGGCGGCGTCTCTGGAAGGTTTTCCGTATCGTGGCTCTTGGTACAGGGGGTTTCGCGACGAAGGCTATTTGTAGGCGGAAGGGTAGGTCAGGGGGCGACGCGAGGGGCCCAGACCACAGGGCCGCGCGGCCAGGGCCTGGGCCGCGCCGCCCTATGGTCTGGCCACCTCGTGGCCCCACTTCCTTTCCCCCTCGGTCTTCTGGAAGCTTCGTGTAAAAATAGGACCCTGGGCGTTGATTTCGTCCAATTCCGAGAATATTTCCTTACTAGGATTTCTGAAACCAAAAACAGCAGAAAACAGCAACTGGCGCTTCGGCATCTTGTTAATAGGTTAGTGCCGGAAAATGTATAATAAGGCTGTAAAGTATGTATAAAAAATTCAAGTATTGTCATAAAAGTAGCATGGAACATAAGAAATTATAGATACGTTTGAGACGTATCACCTGCATCTTCCACTGGGACGGTGGTGCTGCCTGCATCTTCGCCAGGGTCCCCTGCTTCCCCTACCTCGGTGCTGCGTGTGGCTCCTTTGATTTGTAATGCCGATCTTACCTACCTCGCTGTTCTTTGATATGGTACTGGTAGTTCATAGATCTGCTAGTGCTTAAGGATATCCATGTGGTAGTTCATAGATCTGCTAGTGCTTAAGAATTTCTATGTGGTAGTTAATTGATCTGCTAGTGTTTGTCATGTAGGCGATCATACCTTTGGGCTCCCTGATCTGTCTGCGCCAACTGTGAATGCTCAGCCATCTCTGATAGCAAGCAAACCATCCATGGTTTGGAAACCTGAGCTATCAGAGTTTATGCTGCACCGGTTGGTGCAGCTCGTCTGTAGCGGCGTCTGCTTCAACATGGAATTCAAGGAGCAGCAGATGAAGAAGGTAGCCGCAGATGTTCTTGCATTCGCTGGCGTACATGTCACCACTCTTCAGCTGTACAACCATATCAGAAACTGGAGGACGAAGTGGAGCGTTATCATGAAGATGAAATCCGATCGCATCCTGGTACGAATCCTCATTGAGCTCCTGCATAGATCTGAAAGTATATACATGTCAATGTCGTCCGCACTAACAGGTGTTCCTTGTCGATTGCAGCGGTACCCGAAGCACCATCAGTACGTCGGCACCCCGATCACCAACTACGCTCAGATGAAGACGATCTTCACTCCCGGTTCGTCTGCAAGGCGCAGCTGTTCCAGCCTAACTTGCTGGTCAGGGCTATCGACTTCATTGCAGACAATGGAGCCGAGTATGCCACCTACCGTAAGCTGCAGCCACCGGAGAGGAGGAGCTGGCTTAGGACCTGGCTCTGCAACTAGTTTCCTGCTTAGTGCTTCTGCTTCCTTCTCATGATCCGCTAATTTTGGGAGGTGATCTTGTATCCCTCCATTAGCTAGGACTTGCTACAACCTGATCCCCGGTTTGTAATGGTGAACTTGTTCGAGGTGGTATATACTAACCCCTCGTGACGAACCCGTGATGCATTACGAAGTAGTTGCTTGGTTCGTGATGCATCGCCCAGTAAGTACTAGTTGTTGTGTATTACCAGCATCTTTTCTGATGAACTGAATCTCATGTATGCTGTTATTCAGTACTGGGTAACCTCACCACTCAAAATGAAGGGGTTACCACAACACTGAGCTATCTGCAACCAAACAGGCTGTGGGCTGCACAACCTGGGAAGAATGGACTGAAAACGGGCAACCAAATGATGGGGCCTTGGTTCCATCTCCGGCACGCAAAAGGGCTACCAAACGACCCGCCAAAAGTGACCCATGGCCCGTTCGTGACGCGCAGGAGCTCCCATCTCGCTGCCGCAGTCATGCAGCAAATCGGCCCAGGCAACCAAACACGCCCCTAGTAACCAATCAGACCCGTAGTTTCTTCTTCACAGACGGTTTCTATTTCAATTGCAGGCGAAGAAGATGATTGCACCAGCAACATAAATCTGTGCCGTTTATCTTAGTTTGTATCCGGAAACGCGGGATTCACCGGCCTGACCACCCACTCACCCACTTTGGTAGATTCACTTTTTACTACGTTTCATTTTAGTTGTAGCTGACCTAGATGTATATAAACAACACATTTTGTGTATACATACTAAATATCGACCTCAATTTGAACATAAGGAATGCAAATCTAATTTCTTTCAATATTTAACTTACTCACGACGAACTCTTCGAAATGACCTGGATCATTTCCGCGGGCAGCAGGAGCACGAGGCTTTGGGCAGCAGGAGCATGTTGCTCCCGTCATGCCTCCCGCCCACCCATGCGGGAGACGGTGCCTCCACGGGTGCTCCGTCATTCTAGACCTCCCTCTGAATTCTCTACCTCCCATGTCTCCAGCGAACCTCTGATACCCAAACACCTGAGAACCAACGCCGACGAGCCCCACGCTCAAACCCAACCCCCCTAACCCAGAACTCTAAGTTCCATTCCTTCCCTCCGCCGTTGACACCGCGAACAGTTGTGTCGTCCTTGTTTTCGGGGAGGTTCTTTTCTCGCTTATGCTGACGATGTTGCTTCCAGCCACCCCATCTTCGAGGCGGTGGATGAGTCATCTTCAGCTTCCTCATGCTCATCTTCTTCTTAATGACCACCACCTATGAGGCCAACCAACAATGGCATGCTGGTATGATGGAGGGTGTGCATCCCAGAGATAACAGACGTGTTGAGCGTCAAATAGGAATCAACCGATAGCATTAGCTATGGGGTTCGCACGAATAGTCTTGGTGGGCCGTCCTAGTAACTCGTTCGTGGATGTTCCGGTCGTATTTTTTTATTTCTTTTTCCGTTTGCATTTGCCTAGAAGAAAGTCTCAATTTTTATGTTATATTTTTGGTGAAATAAAAAATGTTTCCAAATACAAAAAGGTGAATTTTTTTAAAACATATTCATGAATTTGGAATTTTTTTAGATATTTAAATGTTCATGAATTTGTAAAAAAATCCTGACTTAAAATGCCCTCGAATTCGAGAATTTGAACAATGTCCACGAATTCGAAAATGCTCATGAATTCAGGGCTTTTAAATAATATTCGCGAATTTTAACAATTTTCACAAAAAAGCTCATGAGTTTTAGAAATCATGTATTTGAAGAATATTCACTATTGAAAACATATGCTTGCATTTAAAATTGTGATTTTTCAAAATATTATGAAAGTTGTTCACCAATTTGAAAACTGTTCAAAAATTCAAAGTGTTCGCTAGAATTTTTAAAAATCTCCTAAAATTTCAAATTTAAAAGGAGAAGAAAACCAAGAAAACAAACAACAAAATTATAGAAAAATCTGAAAAGGACCAATTAGTATCTTCTAGACCAATTAGTATCTTCTAGAAGCTTCCTAAATTTTATGGTTGGAGCGTTAAAATGGGCCAACCATTTATTGAACCTGCATCTGTGGGTTTCCCTACTTGACGCTCTTAGCGTCGGTTTGCGGCTCTATGCGTACCTAGAACGATGTTGGGCTTGGCCCATGTAACCATTTTATGTTCTTTGTTCTCTCTCAAATACACAAATCGCTCTTGTTCTCGATTTTTTTTCGCTAGTTTATTTTTTGCTACTAGTCTTCCCAAATTTTTTTTGAAATAAATACGTGTAGATTTTAAATTTTTGAAAATTCTTCAGATTTTGAAGTTGATATTTCAAAAATATTCAAACTTGAAAATGTTTCAGATTTTAGAAATGTTAAATTTGAGAATGTTCATATTCTAAAAAACTTTTCTGTTTTTTTAACACAAGAATCAACAGAAAAAAAATTAAAAGCAAACCAAACAGGAAAACCGAAAAAAAGAACTAGAAGAAAACCAAACCGGGAAGGTTCCGAACCTAAAAAAACAAGGACACCAGAATCATTACTAGACCGGCCCGCTTAGAGAGAGATACGCAACCGGCGTAAAATAGGGTCCGCCTGCGTCGGCGTCAAATAGGAATCCTTTTCTGCTTCGTAGTGTATTAATAAAGCAAGTCAACAGTTGGGCCAAGAATGAACAGCCATCCTAGTGCTCGTGTTGGGCCTTTCCCATGAGAACATAGGCCCTTCTCATAAGGCCGACGTACGAGCAACTATGTTATACCAGTCTAAAAAAAGTCTCAGAAAGTTTCAACTCCATCGTGCATGTGGATGTGGGGTTGCCGTCGAGTCGATCGATAAGAAATGGAACATCTCAACATCGCCACAGCGACGATATTTTTCGCCAGGAAACGATAGGCGATAGCATATGAAGGCATAGTGTAAAGCGGCACCGACGCATTCTACTGTAGCACAACGCCACGTTAGCTAGCTGCGAATCCACTGTCCTACCTGCTTCATATGTGAACAAAGTTGAGTTATATAAATCAGAAAGAATATATTTTTTGAAGAAAAGTCTCTAAAATATATGGCATATTATGTTGGGCAACTTCCAACTTGTGTGGATATTTTTTTTAGAAATTTGTTTGCGTTTTCTTATCTTTCAAAAACTCTTCTATTTTATCACGTCAATTGTCTAGAATCAATCCCGCCAAAGCATTGTATAGTTTTTTCTCTCCGTGTGTTTCTAATTTTCATGCCAAAAATTATACGCCTTATGTCTAGGAACAACAAGAGTATCAATCTTGTTAAATAAAAAGTGACCATGTCAAACTGCACCTCCATGGTGTTTTTATTTCAAAATACAACGCAATTAGCCTTGACTTACCACTGCAAGAATAATGCCGTTTAATTCTGATATAAATCTAGACAATTAAGTAACCTGACCAAAGGACAGTTCGCCACTCGATCGCGTTGATCAGTTCAAACGAACCCTGAAAATGTCAGAAAGGCGCAGTGGCATGCAGTAACCTGACCAAAGGGATCGTCGGCTCAAGGGCTCGATCGTCGTTGTCTGGGCACACGTGCGGATACCCGCTGCCGCCCACCGACCATGGCGGCGCCGGTGGAAACGCAGGCAGTCACTCGCTATACGTACGTGCACGTCAGTATTTGCCTGGCGGCCGGCTGCCAATACGCAGCGCGCGATCACACGACGTCGTCGCGCTCGCGTCCAATATGTTCGTCTGCACGCGCGCCGCGTGCTCTGCGTGGTGACTGGTGACCGAGCTCCGCATCCGATCATGCGTCTCTGCTGATTTCTCACACCAAAAATGAGGGAAGATCGATCCACCAACCGGCCGCTCCGCCGCGCTGGAGGAAAGAACACGGGGCGCGCTGGAGGCCACGCAGACGGCGCCGCCCGGCGTGTGTGCGTGCCTAAGGGCCATCTCCAACCGGGCGAGCCATCCCGCGCCCGCGCGTTCGGATGGGTCCAAACGGACATAAACCCGGCCCAGCGCGCGGACTCATCCCTAAAACGGATGCCTGCGGCGTTCGGATGGACGCAAACCCGGCCCAAATCTTGGCCGGGTTTGCGTGGCCGCGGACGCGAAAGGCTGATCGCTCGCGTCCGCCCCATTTCCGCCCCTGGCCCGCGTGTCATAGGCATAAATAATATTTTTCATTAAATAGAACTCATTACATTTTTTTAGCTCCTATTATATTCTAAATACGTACGGGGCCGGCGGCGTAGCCGGCGACTCCTCGCCGGCTCGCCGTCGGGGCCGTGGATTTCACTCGACGCGGGCGGCCTGTACGCGTGAGGATTCCACTCCAGCTTACGGGTTGGGTGGCGCGGCGGCGCGGGCCGCGGCGCGGGCGGCGGCAGCGGCGACATCGGCGGAGGCCTTCATCCTCCTCCTTTCCGTCCGCGCACCTCGGGCGCGATCGCGCTCCGCCTCCTGCGACGGAATCATCCGCTTCCCGCATAGCTCCAGCTCCTGCAGGGCGGCGCGTTCCACAGCGGTGCGCGCCTCCAGCCGGACGCGGGCGGGGGCCTGGGCCTCCTCCTTGTCCTGGCGCCGGCGCATGCGCTCTTGCCGGCCGCGCTCCGCCGAGTCAGCGTCCTCCTGGGCGCGCCGCTCGGGCGAGGGCATCTGGATGAGGTGACGGGCTGCTCGCATAGCGAGCAGCTCGTTCTTCTGGCCGAGGAGGTCGCCTAAACGGCGGCGGCCGGCCCGCCAGGTGGCCTCGTTCTCCTTCGTCACGCGCGTGAGGTCGGCGAGGCGCTCCTCGATGGCGGTGTTGATGTTCGCCAGCGCGAGGTCCTCCTCTTGGACGGGCTCCTCCGCGGCGGCCGCACCCTCCTCTGCGGCCTCGTACCAGCCGTCCGCGGTCTCGTGCCAGCCCTCTGCGGCCGCCTCCGCCATCTCCGCGTTGCCGGCCTTCTTTGCCGCCGCCTCGGCAGCGACGCGGAGCGCCTCATCGTCGGCGACCCACCGCGAGTCCACGCGCTCCTCCTCCTCCATCCGCGGGAACCTGGCCCGGGCGGCGAGGGAGAGCTTGGCCCACGTGGTCTGCAGGGTGCGAGGCATGGCGCCGGAGAAGGTGGAGGGGGAGAGGAAGGCGATGCGTTCTGTGTGAGACCGCCACCGTCTTTTATAGCCGGCGGCCTGGCGGGAAACTTGGGCGCGAGCGCGCGCCAATGGCGTTTTCGCGCGCGCGGGAACCTTGGTGCGCGCGGGAACTTTCCCGCGCGTTCCACCGCCCGCCATGGCTGTCCCGTCGAGGCCTGCCATGGCGCAGCGCCGCGCAAGGAAGACGAACCACGTGGCGTCTCTTTGGGTCGCCGCGTGCGACCCAAACGGACACGCGGACGCGGGCCGCTGTCCGCGTGTCCGCGCGGCCACCCAAACGGCCCAAAACGGACGGCCCAGCACGTCCGTTTGGGTCGTCCGGTTGGAGATGCCCTAAGGGCATCTCCACTGCGGCGATCCATTCTACGCCCGCGCGTTTAGATGGGTTTAACCGGACAGAAACCCGGCACTTCGCGTGGATCCACCCCTTAAACGGATGGCGCGGCCATCCGTGACAATCCAAAGCCGATAAAAATTCAGGCCGTGTTTGCGTGGCCGCGGACGCCGATCGCTGGCCGCTCGCGTTCTCCCGTTGTCCTCCCCTAGCCCGCGTGTCATAGGAAGAAAATTTCATTTTTCATTAAAATTAGACATATTACATTTTTCTTAATACTACCTACTACTAGTCTATCTACGTAGGGGGCCGGCGGCCTCTCCGGCGACTCACTGATGTCTACGGGTGCTTCTATTCTTGTAGACAGTGTTGGGCCTCCAAGAGCAGAGGTTTGTAGAACAGCAGCAAGTTTCCCTTAAGTGGATTACCCAAGGTTTATCGAACTCAGGGAGGAAGAGGTCAAAGATATCCCTCTCAAGCAACCACCGCAATCACGATACAAGAAGTCTCTTGTGTCCCCAACACACCTAATACACTTGTCGGATGTATAGGTGCACTAGTTCGGCGAAGAGATAGTGAAATACAAGTAATATGGATGTATATGAGTGGTAATAGCAATCTGAATAAAATATGGCAGCGAGTAAACATGCAACGAACAGTAAGTAAACGGTGTTTGCAGTATTGGAAACAAGGCCTAGGGATCATACTTTCGCTAGTGGACACTCTCAATATTGATCGCATAATAAATAACTTCTTCTCATATGTGCTACATACACTCTTTTGTTGGATGATGAACACATTGCGTAGGATTACACGAACCCTCAATGCCGGAGTTAACAAGCTCCACAATAATGTTCATATTTAAATAACCTTAGAGCATAATAGATCATTGCAAAATAAACCAAGAACTAACATAGTGCACGCACTGTCCATATTACACTATGAAGGAGGAATAGATCACATCAATACTATCATAATGACAATTAACTCCACAATCTACAAGAGATCATGATCATAGCCTACGACAAGAACCACACGGTGCACGCACTAATCACCTTTACACACGTGGAGGAGGAATAGACTACTTTAATAACATCACATGAGTAGCACACAACTAGTAGCGATACAAAGCTCATATAAATCTCAATCATGTAAAGCAGCTCATGAGATCATTGTATTGGAGTACAGAGAGAGAGATTAACCACATAGCTACGGTAGAGCCCTCAGCCCCAGGGGTGAACTACTCCCTCCTCATCATGGGAACAGCGATGGCGGTGAAGATGGCGGTGGAGACGGCTTCCGGGGCAATTCCCCGCTCCGGCGGGTGCCGGAACGAGACTTCTGTCCCCGAATCTTGATTTCGCGATGGCGGCGGCTGCGGAAGGTTTTCTCGGGTCTCGTCTTCCGTATCGGTGTTTTTAGGTCAGGGACGAATAAATAGGCGAAGAGAGGGAGTCGGAGGGGCCACGGGGTGCCCAGACCACGGGGGCGCGCCCCCCGGCCCGCGCCGGGGTGTGGTGTGGGGCCCCCCTGGCTCCCCTCTCGTCCCTCTCCGGTGCTCTGGAAGCTTCCGGGAATTATAAGGTCTTCGGTCTTTATTTCGTCCGATTCCGAAAATATTTCTTTACTAGGATTTCGAAACCAAAAACAGCGAGAAAACAGACAATCGGCCTTTCGGCATCTCGTCAATAGGTTAGTTCCGGAAAACGCACGAATATGACATATAATATGTATAAAACATGTAGATATCATCAATAAAGTGGCATGGAACATAAGAAATTATCGATACGACGGAGACGTATCAGCATCCCCAAGCTTAGTTACGCTCGTCCCGAGCAGGTAAAACGATAACAAAGATAATTTCTGAAGTGACATGCCATCATAACCTTGATCATACTATTGTAAAGCACATGAGATGAATGCAGAGATTCGAAGCAATGATGAAGATAATGAGTAAACAAATGAATCATATAACAAAGACTTTTCATGAATAATACTTTCAAGACAAGCATCAATAAGTCTTGCATAAGAGTTAACTCATAAGCAATAAATTCTTAGTAGAAAGCTTTGAAACAACACAAAGGAAGATATAAGTTTCAGCGGTTGCTTTCAACTTTAACATGTGTATCTCGTGGATAATTGTCAACACAAAGTAATATAACAAGTGCAATAGGTAAACATGTAAGAATCAATGCACACAGTTCACACAAGTGTTTGCTTCTAAGATAGAAAGAATAGGTAAACTGACTCAACAATAAAGTAAAAGAATGGTCCTTCAAAGAGGAAAGCATCGATTGCTATATTTGTGCTAGAGCTTTGATTTTGAAAACATATAGAGAGCATAAAAATAAAGTTTTGAGAGGTGTTTGTTGTTGTCAACGAATGGTAATGGGCACTCTAACCCCCTTGCCAGACAAACCTTCAAAGAGCGGCTCCCATTTTATTTTATTTTTGGGTGGCACTCCTTCCAACCTTTCTTTCACAAACCATGGCTAACCGAATCCTCGGGTGCACTGCCAACAATCTCATACCATGAAGGAGTGCCCTTTTATTTTAGTTTTATTATGATGACACTCCTCCCCACCTTTGCTTTCTCAAGCCATGGCTAACCGAATCCTTCGGGTGCCGTCCAACAATCACATACCATGGAGGAGTGTCTATTTTTGTTTAATTAATTTGGGACTGGGAATCCCATTGCCAGCTCTTTCTGCAAAATTATTGGATAAGCGGGTGAAGCCACTAGTCAATTGGTGAAAGTTGCCCAACAAGATTGAAAGATAAACACCACATACTTCCTCATGAGCTATAAAACATTGACACAAATAAGAGGTAATAACTTTTGAATTTGTTTGAAGATAGCACTCAAGCAATTTACTTTGGAATGGCGGAGAAATACCATGTAGTAGGTAGGTATGGTGGACACAAATGGCATGAATATTGGCTCAAGTATTTGGATGCATGAGAAGTATTCCCTCTCGATACAAGGTTTAGGCTAGCAAGGTTATTTGAAGCAAACTCAAGTATAAAATGGTGCAGCAAGACTCACATATAAACATATTGTAAGCATTATAAGACTTTACATCGTCTCCTTGTTGTTCAAACACCTCAACCGAGAAAATATCTAGACTCAGAGAGACCAATCATGCAAACCAAATTTTAACAAGCTCTATGTAATTATTCATTAATGAGTACAAGGTACATGATGCAAGAGCTTAAACAAGATCTATATGAGCACAACAATTGCCAAGTATCACATTATTCACGACATTACACCAATTACTACATGTAGCATTTCCCGTTTCCAACCATATAACAATTAACGAAGCAGTTTCAACCTTCGCCATGAAAATTAAAAGCTAAGAACACATGTGTTCATACGAACCAGCGGAGCGTGTCTCTCTCCCAAACAATCATTTATTCAAACAAAAACAAAAACAAAAACATACAGACGCTCCAAGTAAAGAACACAAGATGTGACTGAATAAAAATATAGTTTCAAGAGAAGGAACCTGATACTTTGTCGATGAAGAAGGGGATGCCTTGGGCATCCCCAAGCTTAGATGCTTGAGTCTTCTTGAAATATGCAGGGATGAACCACCGGGGCATCACCAAGCTTAGACTTTTCATTCTTCTTGATCGTAGTATATCATCCTCCTCTCTTGACCCTTGAAAACTTCCTTCACACCAAACTTCAAGCAAACTCATTAGAGGGTTAGTGCATAATCAAAAATTCACATGTTCAGAGGTGACACAAACATTCTTTTCACTTCTGGACATTGCATAAAGCTACTGGATATTAATGGATCAAAGAAATGAATCCAACATAGCAAAAGAGGCAATGCGAAATAAAAGGCAGAATCTGTCAAAAACAGAACAGTCCGTAAAGACGAATTTAAAGCTGGCACCAGACTTGCTCAAATGGAAAAACTCAAAACTAATGAAAGTTGCGTACATATCTGAGGATCACGCTCGTAAATTGGCAGATTTTTTCGAATTTTCTACAGAGAACTGTGCCCAGATTCGTGACAGACAGCAATGCTGTTTCTGCGCAGCGATCCCAAATATAACATCAACTTTAGCATAGAAACTTTACTTGGCACAAAAACATGATAAGGAGAGGTTGCTACAGTAGTAAACAACTTCCAAGACACAAATATAAAACAAAGTACTGTAGCAAAATAACACATGGGTTATCTCCCAAGAAGTTCTTTCTTTATAGCCATTAAGATGGGCTCAGCAATTTTGGTGATGCACCCGCAAGAAATAGTATTTGAAGCAAAAGAGAGCTTCAAGAGGAAAATCAAAACACATTTAAGCCTAACATGCTTCCTATGCAGAAGAATCTTATACACAAATGAATTCATGAAGAGCAAAGTGACAAGTATAAGAGGATAAAACACGAGTAACTTCAAGATTCTCAACATAAAGAGGGGAAACTTAATATTATTAAGATGAATATAACCATGTTTCCCTCTCTCATAATAACTTTCAGTAGCATCATTGATGAAATCCACAGTATACCCGTCACTTAAAACATTCTTATCATGGTTCATATGCATAGAAGTATCATTAATTTTGGTGTAAGAAGAGTTATTCCCATTAATAGTAATTGGAGCAAGATTATTATCAAGAATTTGAACATGGTAAACAAGTTGCATACTAAGGGAATGGTTTTTGGCAAGCCCATCATAACTATGACAAGTTTCATAAGGATAATTGTAACATGTGTCATATACATCTCTATAGCAATTATCTAAACCAGAATATGTAATATCATCATTTTCACTAAAAGTAGAAGTCTCAAATATAGGATCTTCAAGCACAACATCCCCAAGCTTAGGGATTTCAATATCATCGTTTAAGGGGACATGAATAATGCTATCATCATTACTTTCATAATTAGTACCAAAGAGATTTCCAATATCAAAGGTAGTGTGCTCATTCAAATCATGATCGCTAATGTATGTAAAGGGCATAGGAAGATCATCGTATTCAGATTCATTATCACAATAATCATTGGGAGAAACATACTTACGGTTACCTAGCGTTATCTCGTTCACGCTGGGATACGTCGTTACCTCTTTCTTTTTATTCTCCTTCTTCTTCTTCTTCTTCGTTCCCTTCTTCTTCTTCTTCTTCTTCTTCTTCTTCTCTTCCTTCTCCTCATTCCCTTCTTTAGGAGGAAGAGGCTTGAAGGGTGGCTTGTCCGCATAACCTGATTTACTTTTAGAAACAATAGAAGAAACTTGGGAGGATCCCTCCTTTTCATTAATTAGTTGAAAACACACAGCGGTCCTATCATATTTTGGCAAGGTGTCATCTTCTAAAATATTTTGTATGTAAGTATTTGTATGGCTATTATCAATGCAGTAAGAAAGACAACCATGCAGGACATCATTAATATCAAGATCGTTAATATTTAACAAAGAAATTTTTCTTGACAACTCTTCACACTTTAAAAATAAGGTAAGTTCATCATGCTGATTAGGGATAATTTCATCATCACAATACAAATTTGCAGCACTCATGGGGTTTGAATTATCATTGGAGGAACATTGAAAATTAAAATGACCAACTCTATGGCAAAGTTCACAAATAAAAGGATAGAGGGCACACACTTTTTCTCCAAGATCATCTAGAGCTCTAGACCATTTTCTAGTTTTTTCATTTCTCGTGATGGATACAATATTCATCTTCTATTTGATTAATTCCACAAGGTCTATGTATTCCGCAAAAATTAACATGCTTATAGGAAATAGCATTCTTAGGAGTTTGAGCATGCTTATTGCAATTATTAACAACAATGTCATTCTTCATGCAAGCCTCTTTAAAAGGTTCATGATACTTATCAAAATTCTTTTTAGGCAATTCTAAATGAGAAGCAAAGGCTTTATAAAGATTTGCAGCAACGTGAGAGTCAAGACCATAGGTAGCACTCATATTTCGAAATTTATCAGTATGCATAAAAGTTTCAATGCATTCATAATCATAGTTTATACCTGACTCTTTACCTTTGTCGTTCTCCCAATCTTCAGTGTTCTCCTTAATCCGATCAAGAAGGTCCCTTTTAAACTCTTCTTTATTGCTCGTGAATGATCCAGAACAAGTAGTATCCAGCAAGGTCTTATCTTGAAAAGAAAGTCTTGCATAGAAATTATCAATGATGATATTACCCGGAAGCTCATGATTGGGGCATTTGAGCATTAAAGTCTTCAATCTCTCCCATGCTTGGGCAATACTCTCTCCATCATGAGGCCAAAAATTATATATATGGTTTCGATCTTTGTGAATTTCACTTGGAGGATAGAACTTGGAATAAAATAGAGGCACAATATCCTTCCAATCAAGAGAGCGCCCGTCCTTCAATAGTTTATACCAATGCGCCGCTTCACCAGATAGCGACATAACAAATAATTTCTTTCTAACTTCATCCATTGAAATACCTGCACACTTGAATAACCCGCATAATTCATGTAAAAACAGTAAATGATTCCTAGGATTGACAGTTCCATCCCCTTCATAGCGGTTATCCATAACACGTTCAATAATTTTCATAGGTATTTTATACGGAATACTTTCAGCAGGTGGATTTAAAATATCGGAAGCATCATTAAAGTTATCGCATATGGGAGATAAAGCATTATCGGAACAAAATATTTCTTCCAAAGCGGAGGAGCTAAAAAGATTATTTTTATGTAAACCAGCTTCCCCAAGCTTAGACTTCTTCATAGCATTAGCAGTAATTGCATTCATACTAATAACATTGCTACTATCATGTAAATAAGGTTCCATAGGTTTTTTAATTTTTGTATCAAACCATCCATGTCTTAAATCAGGAAATAGAATAAGAAGCTCTTTGTTGTCCATTATGCCTAACTAGTGTAAACAAGAAACAAAATGTCGTAATTGCGAGTCTAAAGGAAATAGCTTCGAGCACACACACAATGGCGCCGGAAAAGTACTCGTTACCTGGAACCGAAGTATGAGTGCCTTTTACCTTTCCTCCCGGCAACGGCGCCGGAAAAGTACTTGATGTCTACGGGTGCTTCTATTCTTGTAGACAGTGTTGGGCCTCCAAGAGCGAGAGGTTTGTAGAACAGCAGCAAGTTTCCCTTAAGTGGATTACCCAAGGTTTATCGAACTCGGGGAGGAAGAGGTCAAAGATATCCCTCTCAAGCAACCCCGCAATCACGATACAAGAAGTCTCTTGTGTCCCCAACACACCTAATACACTTGTCGGATGTATAGGTGCACTAGTTCGGCGAAGAGATAGTGAAATACAAGTAATATGGATGTATATGAGTGGTAATAGCAATCTGAATAAAATATGGCAGCGAGTAAACATGCAACGTAACAGTAAGTAAACGGTGTTTGCGTATTGGAAACAAGGCCTAGGGATCATACTTTCGCTAGTGGACACTCTCAATATTGATCGCATAATAAATAACTTCTTCTCATATGTGCTACATACACTCTTTTGTTGGATGATGAACACATTGCGTAGGATTACACGAACCCTCAATGCCGGAGTTAACAAGCTCCACAATAATGTTCATATTTAAATAACCTTAGAGCATAATAGATCATTGCAAAATAAACCAAGAACTAACATAGTGCACGCACTATCCACATTACACTATGAAGGAGGAATAGATCACATCAATACTATCATAATGACAATTAACTCCACAATCTACAAGAGATCATGATCATAGCCTACGACAAGAACCACACGGTGCACGCACTAATCACCTTTACACACGTGGAGGAGGAATAGACTACTTTAATAACATCACATGAGTAGCACACAACTAGTAGCGATACAAAGCTCATATAAATCTCAATCATGTAAAGCAGCTCATGAGATCATTGTATTGGAGTACAGAGAGAGAGATTAACCACATAGCTACGGTAGAGCCCTCAGCCCCAGGGGAGAACTACTCCCTCCTCATCATGGGAACAGCGATGGCGGTGAAGATGGCGGTGGAGACGGCTTCCGGGGGCAATTCCCCGCTCCGGCAGGGTGCCGGAACAGAGACTTCTGTCCCCCGAATCTTGATTTCGCGATGGCGGCGGCTCTGGAAGGTTTTCTCGGGTTTCGTCTTCCGTATCGGTGTTTTTAGGTCAGGGACGAATAAATAGGCGAAGAGAGGGAGTCGGAGGGGCCACGGGGTGCCCAGACCACAGGGGGGCGCGCCCCCCCTGGCCCGCGCCGGGGTGTGGTGTGGGGCCCCCCTGGCTCCCCTCTCGTCCCTCTCCGGTGCTCTGGAAGCTTCCGGGAATTATAAGGTCTTCGGTCTTTATTTCGTCCGATTCCGAAAATATTTCTTTACTAGGATTTCTGAAACCAAAAACAGCAGAAAACAGCAACTGGCCTTTCGGCATCTCGTCAATAGGTTAGTTCCGGAAAACGCACGAATATGACATATAATATGTATAAAACATGTAGATATCATCAATAAAGTGGCATGGAACATAAGAAATTATCGATACGACGGAGACGTATCACTCACCGCCGGGGCCGTGGATTTCACTCGACGCGGGCGGCCTATACGCGTGAGGATTCCACTCTAGCTTACCGGCTGGGTGGCTCGGCGGCGGCCCTCTTGCGGCGTTTCTCCGCGGCCGCCCTCCTTCTTTATGTACTCGCAGCTTGGACGCGCTCGCGCTCCGCCTCCTGCGGCGTCAACATCCGCTTCCCGCACAACACGAGCTCCTGCGTGGCGGCGCGTTCCACAGCGGTCCGTGCCTCCAGTGGACGTGGCCGGTCCTGGGCCTCGTGGTTCTCCTGCCGACGATGCAGGCGCTCTTGGCGGCCGCGCTCCGTCGATGCAGCAGCCTCCCGGGCGTGCCGCTCGGGCGAGAGCAGCTGGAGGAGGTGGCGGGCTGCTTGCAGAGCGAGGAGCTCGTTCTTCCGCCGAGGAGGTCGCCCAAACGGCGGCGACCGGCTCGGACGGAGGCCTTGTGCTCCTTCGTCACGCGCGTGAGCTCGGCGAGACGCTCCTCGATGGCGACGTTGATC
This sequence comes from Lolium rigidum, assembly GCF_022539505.1. Classification (NCBI taxonomy): domain Eukaryota; kingdom Viridiplantae; phylum Streptophyta; class Magnoliopsida; order Poales; family Poaceae; genus Lolium; species Lolium rigidum. The sequence continues at coordinate 110,353,026 of NC_061510.1, forward strand.
TTCGCCATCTCGAGGTCGTGGAAGTAATCCTCCGCGTTGACGGGCTCCTCCTACGCGGCCTCGTACCAGCCGTCCGCGGCCTCGTGCCATCCGTCCTCGGCCGCCTCCACCAGCTCCGCGTCCTCTTCCTTCTTCGCCGCCCTCTTGGCCGCGAGGCGGATCGCCTCGTCGCCGGCGACCCAACGCGCGTCCTGCCGCTCCTGGCGCGGGCGACGAGGGAGAGCTTGGCCCACGTGGTCCAGAGTGCGCGGCATGGCGATGGAGGAGGAGAGGGCGCCGGAGAAGGTAGAGGGGGAGAGGTCGGCGGAACGGGTGTGAGGTCTGCGAGGCCGGCGCCGTCTTTTATAGCCGGCGGCCTTGGCGGGAAAGTTGGGCGCGAGCGCGCGCCCATGGCCTTTCGCGCGCGCGGGAACTCTGGTGCGCGCGGGAACTTTCCTGCGCGTTCTCCCGCCCACCATTACTGTCCGGTCGAGGCCTATCATGACGCAGCGCCTCCTAGAAAGATGAACCATGTGGCGGCTTTTTAGGTCGCCGCGTTGGGCGCAATGTGCGACCCAAACTGCGTGTCCGTGTGGCCCCCAAATATCTTAAAACAAATAGCCCAACGTATCCGGTTGGGTCAGCGTGCGAAGATGCCTTAAGAGGGGTGACCGAAGCCGGTGTACGTACTGTGCCATGTGTAGTGCGCGTGGACGGTGCTGCTGCCATATTTGCAACGGAGCTAGAGACGGTCGTGCGGTCGATCGTGTCCGTGTGTGCCATCAGTGCGCCCTACCGCTTTTGGCTTGCGAGAACATTCTTGAGATCGATAAGTTGCCATCGTGCACCGGGTATGCACGCACTCTTTCAAAAATTGGGGGAGTTTGCTAGGCTGCATGACTTTCATGACTTACTGCGCTAGTGAGATGGAACTCTCATGTTGTTTTAGACGGAGATCTCTAGTAGTGCCCGGAACCGCTCATTTCCCTCCCTCTCCACTCTCATCCATCTACAGTACCCTTGAGGGGCTTTCACCGTTGACCGGGCCGCCGACGGCCGCTCCGCCAGGCTAGCTGGCCGGAGTTGGTCTGGTGCTGGTGCCGGAGTAGATAGGTTGTAGATCTGTAGGTTTTCTGGTTTTTTGGCTTCATGCCTGTGTCTGGGCGTATGCCCCGTAGATGGAGCGCCGCCGTGGATCTTCTCCGCCAGATCTCCGGCGTCATAGGGGTGTTCCTCCCTCTGCTCCTGCTCCGGTGGTCGGAGCCATGGGCGGAGTGGCGCAGCACCAGCTCCTCCTCCAATAAGGCGTCTCTGAGCCTTCTTCTGCTCCAGAGAAGCTGTCGAGTTGTGGGATCTCTCGGCCATGGAGGCTTTGAGAGATCTCCCAGCGAGGAAGCAGGTTGGATCTCCGCTTACAGCTCGGCCGGCCTTGGTGGCGAGGGGGTATGTAGGCGGTGCTTCTCAGCTCTGGATCTTGCAAGAAGTCTGGCTCGCCGGCGCGGGTCGGTGAAGAACAGTTCGGAAGGGCACTGGCTCCTGGCCTGCCGCGGTGGCGAGGAGGAGGCTTCTGCCCTGCTGGATCTGCTCTTCTTCAACCAGCATCGGCTTCTTCACAGGATCTTCTTCATCGAGCTCAACCACGTGGAGGACTTGATTGCCTCCACGATCTTCTGCCGGCATGGCAGCATTACTACAACCTCCAGTTCGGAGGCCTCTCTTCCTAGCTGCTGGGGCTCGGCGTCCAGATTCCACCAAGTGGTTCGTCCCCGGTGGTCTCCTGGCGTCCAGCGGCGACGGATTTACGCCGGAGTTGGGTGTTCGAGCATCTGCGCCCTGTTCCTCGGCGGCGACGCCTTGAGGATGCCGGCGTCTGGTGGCGGAGCATCTCAGGGACCTGATTGCGTTTTTATTTCTTGTCTCGGGGTGTGTTTTGTAAAGTGTGAGGGCCTTTCTTCAAATCTCAGGTTTCTCAGGGCGAGAGTTGCCAAAGGGCCTCACTGTAATATGTACCTGCCACGTCTGATATGAATGAAATTCTGGGGCCTTCTAGGCCCTACTTCCTGTTCAAAAAAAAATGTTGTTTTAGACGAGTTCTGATACACGAATTGCACATCGTTTGATAGGCTGGGTTGCATCGGGTGACACCTAAGTGATACTTTGATTGGTTGGTCGCATAGTTTTCGTAGCCTCACCTATATGGCAACATGGTGACCTTATCTCACCTATCACAAGACCACCATGGCACCGCCCTTCACAAGCTTCGACACGGCACGTCGGCGATGGCACCGCCGGTCACGCCGGTCAAAAGCATCACCATGTCACCGAACACGAAGACGAAGACCACCATGACACCGCCGGTGACGCCGGTCACAAACATGGACACGTCGCCGACCACGAAGACGAACACCACCATGACACCGTCGATCACGCCGGTCACAAGCATCACCATGTCGCCGACCATGAAGACGAACACCACCAGGACACCGCCGGTCACAAGCATGGGCACGTCACCGACCACGAAGACGAACACCACCATGACACCATCGGTGACGCCGGTCACAAGCATCACCTTGTCGCCGACCAAGAAGATGAACACCACCATGACACAGCCAGTCAGGCCGGTCACAAGCATGGGAACGTCACCGCCCACGAAGACGAACACCACCATGACACCGTCGGTGACGCCGGTCACATGCATCACCATGTCGCCGACCACAAAGACGAAGACCACCATGACACCGCCGATGACGCCGGTCACAAGCATGGGCACGTCGCCGACCACGAAGACGAACACCAACATGACACCGTCGGTGACGCCGATCACAAGCATCACCATGTCACCGACCACGAAGACGAACACCACCAAGACACCGCCGGTCACGCCGGTCACAAGCATGGGCACATCGCCGACCACGAAGACGAACATCACCATGACACCGTCGGTCACGTCGGTCACAGCATGTCGCCGACCGTGAAGACGAACACCACCATGACTCCACCACCATGGATTATCACCTCTCACTTCTCACCTATCATCACCACGTTACTTGTGAGTCATTTATCTATCCATGTATGTATACCGAAAAAAAAACCTATCAACATGAAAGTCATGCGGAATGGTGAGGTGAATCTACTCCTCAAAAGATATTTCAAACGGTTGAGCGTGTGCAAAGAATTTGGTAAAATTCGCTTAAAACTTCATACACAAAATTGACGATTTACAACCGACAAAACTGGAAACCGATTGTGGGAATATGTTCGTATCATCGACGCGCATCTTTTTCGTGTACAACTTATTTCGATTTAGACAATATTTTTGTTGATTTGAGAGAGGGTGTATGGAGTAGTGTAAGGGAGAGTGGGCGTAAGCCATAGCTGGTGCAACCATTGCATCAGTGGAGTCAAAGTGACGCGAGAACGCGATTTTTTTTAAATAATACGAATTATTTTATAATTTTTGGAAATATCAAGCGTTTTGAATCATTTCCAGATACGTGACTCGGTCGCTTTTCAGTCAACAGTTCGGTCTACCGGAGACCATTTAAGCCGTTGGTCGAACAGTTCCTCTACGCATCAGACCGACCAGCTACATGCTGCCTCTTTACTCCCTCCGTTCCTGTAACGAAGACGTATAAATTATTAGCAAAATTCGATAGAAAATAAGGCGCGGCTGCATGCTTCGACTTTCGCATGCGTATCACTATTTTTCCTGGTTGGCGTGGGCGTTTCTCCTTTTAGGGCATCTCCAACGGAGTGATGCAAATGGACGCTGAACCGCTGAGCGATTCGCCTAGGCCGAAAATGCGTCTGATACCACCTCCAGCGGGGACGTATCGTGATCGGATCGTCCGCAGCGACGCAAACCCGACGCATATTTCTGCGTGGAATGCGTCGCGGGGAACGCTGCGCGGACGCACCAAGTAACGAACCTGTATCGAGAGCATCGCTTTCGCGGCCATCACTTCCGCGATCAGCGCTTCCGCGTCTGCGCCGCAGCCTTCGCTATCAATGTCGCGGCTGCATCTTCTGCGCGCGCACTGGCGGGCGGCGGTTGGGCTTCTGCGCCACCTTCAATGGCATCGTTTCCCGCGCGCGGCCGGCCTTAAAAGTTCACCGGCATCGTTCCTCCTCGCCCATACCTCCACTCCCACCACCACCGCCGCAACACCATGGGGAAGAAGAAGAACGACTTCGAGGCATCCGTCAGCGGCACCAAGAAGGAGGAGCGGCCGAACAGGGTGCCGCTGCCCGTCAGCATGGGGAGGCTGATGCACCGGAACTAGACGTCGTGCGAGGCCTGGGGGGATGTGCACATGCCTGGTGGCTGGCGGCTCAGCTACCGCCAGGTGCCCGTCCCTCCCATGCCTGCGCGCGAGCCAGATAGGAGCGCCGAGATCCGGCGAAGGAGGCGGTACCTACCGCCAGACCTCCGCGTCGATCCCGCCTACGACATCGAGTCTGATAGCTGGCGCAGCTATCTCGAGACCGAGAGGGGTCCGAGGAGGAGGGCGGGTTTCATGGGCGATAGGGACTTCCCCTTCGACCGTCCACCGGCGCCTCGTCGTTGAAGACGGCAGGCGCCGACCCGTGCGCAGCAGGCACCGACGCCAGCGCAGGACGACCACGACCACGACCACGACTACAACGAGGAGGTGGCGTACCACAACGAGGAGGCCAAGGACGACAACAACGAGGCCACCGGGCGGGCCTGTCGGAGGATGAAGCCCTACGACTGGCGCTATAGGACTCGGCCACGCCACCGGTTCAACCGCCGCCTCCACCTCCGCCGTACAACCTGTGGGGGCCCCCACCTCAGGCCTGCGCTCCTCCACCTCCACCACAGGCGTGGGCTCCTCCACCTCCGCCACAGGCCTCGGCGCCTCCACATCCACCTCCGCCACATGTCTGGGCTCCTCCACCTCCAGCACCGCCGGCGTGCCCGGCGTATGTTGCGCCGGTTCCTTAGGGCATCGTCCCGTTGGAAATGCGTCGTCCCGTTTGAAATGCGTTGTCGCGTTGGGCCGTCCGTTTTGGGCCGTTTGGGTGGCCGCGTGGACACGCGGATAGCGCCCCGCGTGTCCGTTTGGGTCGCACGCTGCGCCAACGCGGCGACCCATAAACCCGCCACGTGGTTTGTCTTCCCTGGGCGGCGCTGCGCCATGGCCGGCCTCGACGGGACAACAATGGCGGGCAGGAGAACACGCGGGAAAGTTCCCGCGCGCACCAGGTTTTCTGCGCGCGCGAAAATGCCAAGGGCACACACTTGCGCCCAAGTTTCCCGCCAAGGCCGCCGGCTATAAAAGACGATGCACGCGGCCTCGCAGACCTCACCCGCTCCGCCGTCCTCTCCCCCTCTACCTTCTCCGGCGCCCTCTCCTCCTCCATTGCCATGCCACACACTCTGCAGACCACGTGGGCCAAGCTCTCCATCACCGCCCGCGTCAGGTTCTCGCGAACGGAGGAGGAGGAGCGGCAGGACGCGCGGTGGGCCGCCGACAACGAGGCGATCCCCTTCGCGGCCGAGGGGGCGGCCGAGGGCGCTCCCATGAGGAGGCTGTGGAGGCGGAGCTCGGCCGCCAAGAGCGCCTGCGTCGTCGGCAGGTGAACCACGAGGCCCGAGACGCCGGCCGCGTCCGCCTGGAGGCACGAGATGCTGTGGAACGCGCCGCCGCGCGTGAGCTCGCGTTGTGCGGGAAGCGGATCCTGACGCTGCAGGAGGAGGACCGCGCCCGTGCCCTAGCTGCGAGGACGAAAAGGAGGAGGGTGGCTGCGGAGGAACACCGCAAGAAGGCGGCCGCCGGGCCACCCAGCTGGTAAGCTGGAGTGGAATCCTCACGCGTACAGGCTGCCCGCGTCGAGTGAAATCCACGTCCCCGCCGTCGAGGCCCTACGTAGCTAGACTAGTAGTAGGTACGTGGTACTAAGAAAAATGTAATATGTTTAATTTTAAAGAAAAATGAAATTACGTCCCTATGACACGCGGGTTGGGGGAGGTCAACGGGAGGACAAGAGAGGGCAGCCCTCCGTGTCCGCGGCCACGCAAACGCGGCCCAGATTTGGGCTAGGTTTGAGTCTCCTCGAACGCCGCGTCCATCCGTTTTATGGATGGGTCTGCGTGCTGGGCCACGGTTTTGTCCGATTCGACCCATCTGAATGCGCGGATGCGGGATGAGTCGCCGGCGTTGGAGATGCCCTTAGTGCTCTCAATAGAATAATGGAGCATGCAGGTTTAATTGGTGGTGCATGCTTCAGCAGCACACGCTCGAAGTAATGTGAGAGAAAGGAATTAGTGGTGCTTTGCCTACTGGTGGCCCACTAGTTGTCGAACGGAGTCACAAAATCGAAAATGATTCAAATACTGTGAAATTCTTGGAAATTATAAAATAATTTGTATTATTAAAAAATGGTCGCGAGAACGGGCTCGACCCTAGAGAAACTGCCGATTCGGATGTTCCTTCAGATACAGGCAAAACACTACTTTAAAAACCGTGCGACAACAACGCGAGTCGGCCCAGGCAATCAAGCAAACCAAAAATTGCTACCCAATACGAGCCAAGGCACATACAAACCACCAAATGCGTCCTTGCTAGGCTGTGACTGCACATCATAGTTTTCTGTGTACACGAGATCTTACCGCTTCTTCTAGAACGATTTGATAATTGATAGCTGAATTTGCGCGCTATTGACTCTTGGTTGTACGAAGATATGTTAGCACCTAGTCTATGATGGATCAAACTTCACGTTTAACACTTTGTTGTCTCACTAAAAGTAGAATATACTTTAGTTGATAGCGAGGCATCTGTGGTGACCTCGTTAATTTCAAGACCACCTTAATTAGTTTTTTAGACTAGATCTCTTGGAGATGCTTATAGAAAAATGGTATGTATGCGTTTATATGGGTGAGTGCATGTATGTATTTGTACGCGTATGCATCTATACTGTATTTCATAAGAAAAAATATGTTAACCCAACCACAAAAATGCTCTTAGCACATCTGTACTCAAGATCTAGACCAAGAGTAGAAGCGCCTATTTTTTATTTTTTATATAAGGCAAAAAATTGCCATTTTTTTATTGACTTAGAAGAAGTTTTTAGATATATATCTTTACAAACTAAAGCTTGCCCAAATGTAAGACCAAATAACACCTACTCCCGTGGCACAATATTTACTACGCGCTTTAGCTCCGGCGAGGCTTCACAGACCTCCTCTTTGATCTACGTGATGAGCATGTTGGCGTTAAACGATCGGTTCCTTTCTTTTGCGAAAAGGATAGTGGCATTAAATGAAACATTAAACAATGCTAAGCATCTCAACAAAAAGCGAAAATTACAATGAAATTCTTGAAATGCTCTTCGCATTCAACCTCGAGACAGTGGCGATGGCGCTTCGCCGCTACCGCTCCTCCCCGAGTCGGCATGATGTTGTTGGTTACGGACGGAAATTCGCCGAACAGGTCAAGAAGACCACATCTATCCCGGAGACGAGGAAGAGGGAATAACCATCAATGAACCTCCTTGACGATCTAGAGATCTCCAGAGCAAGCAAAAGTCCTGGAGAACCACACCACACTCCTATAAACTTGTCAACATTATCGCTGAGATGGGGCTAAAGCTAGGGAGAATTTATTGGACAAGGCGGTGCTAGCACCACCTAAGCGCCTCCCCACTAAACCTTAACCCTAAAACCAGGAAAATAGGGCCCTCCCGCTGATGAGGGTTGAGATCCACCCCGCTTCCATGTCCCGAAGGCCACATAAGCGAGGCAAATGGGTAGCGGCGCCGACGGGAGGTGAGGCAACCCTAATCGCATGAGCATGTTTCTCTCAGGGAGAAGAGGATGGCAATTGGTTCTTAAAGACACAGGCCTATCGTTCCTTCCAAATTTCCCATGAGACTAGCATCTCGCTAGGGAAGCCAAAGTCTTACTTTCTTGACCCCCCCCTTTTTAATCACATCTCTCCACCATTCCTTCAAGGAGTGTACCACGGTCCATTCTTGAGGTTTCATGTCGGCTAGCCCAAGACAACATTTCAAGCTTGTCCAACTATGGAGGGTGAAACGATATTGTAGAAATGGGTGCACTCCCCATTATTGAACTTTGTTGCAAAGATTACAATTCACATACTTTGGCCATCCCTGCGTATGAAGTCGATTCGCCATGGGAAACACGATTTTGAAGTGCTAACCAAGCAAAGATCTTGCATCTAGGAGGAGAACAAGCCTTCAAAACCATTGAAGTCATTGGCGAGGAAGTGAGACATGTGAAACCTATGGAGAAGTACAAGCGCCTATGGAACCATGTCTTGTGGTGGTATTAGTTCAGCAACATAGGGAGTAGCTCTCTATTGACATATTTAGAAAAAAAACCTCATTTTTAAATCTTGTAAAATCTTTACAGAATTTTGTAATGTTCTAAATGTCATGAAAATGAGAAGTTTATAATAACACATCCATATTCCAAATTTCTTCAAAATGAGAAGTCAAGCATAATGCTACGGTGTAAGTTTGAAAACTAAGGCCCATTTTTCCAGGAGTTCAGTTAAGTTCGAAAAGTAGGGAAGAGAGGAAGAGACTCCCATGTGTGACCTAGGGAGACGTGGGAGAAACCCTGGCACTACCACCTCCACCCCCGAGCCTGCCCCTCCCTACCAGCGTTGTCGCCGGCCTCCGCCGTGGTGGCGGCGGGCCTATTGCCGAAGGTCACAGGAATCCTAGTGAGGTAGCCCTGTATTTCCAAACTTATCCTCCCACGAGATCCAAATTTCTGCGTGTGGCTGCGGCTACCACGCCCATCTTTGGAAGGCCAACGTTTATCTCCTTCATGGACAATAGCCGGCGAC
>NC_061510.1:110361944-110429374 GCF_022539505.1 Lolium rigidum
ACCTTCTTTGAGTTTGGATCCGTCAAAGTGCATCTTCCAGTATTCTATTTTGTGTTCCGGCGGCTTGTATTGTATCTCCGCCCAATCGACCAAGAAATCAGCTAAAGCTTGCGACTTTATGGCATCTCTTCTTTCATACACCGGTACATACGGTGATAGCTGAATTGCCCATTTTGCAATCCGGCCGCTGGCGTCCTTGTTGCCCATGATATCGGAAATGGGTGCCTCACTTACCACCTTCATGGGGTGCTCCTCAAAGTAATGCTTGAGCTTCGTGGCGGCCATGAACACGCCATAAGTCATTTTTTGGAAGTGTGGGTAGTTCTGCTTTGAAGAGGAGAGCACCTCGCTCAGGTAGTATACCGGCCTCTGGACGGTTTTTCCTTCCTCTTCCCTTTCCACCACTACCACAACACTAACCACCCGGTTTGTTGCCGCTATATAAAGCAACATAGGTTCTCTTTCCAAGGGCGAGGCCAAGATTGGGGCCGTTACGAGCATGTTCTTCAATTCTTTGAAACGCCGCGTCCGCCCGTGTGGTCCGTACGAAAGTATCCGATTTTTTCATCAAAGCATAGAGTGGCAAGGCCTTTTCTCCTAGCCTGCTTATGAACCGGCTTAGCGATGCCAAGCTTCCGGTAAACTTTTGCACATCTTTCAGTTCTCGTGGGATAGTCATTCTTTCTATTGCCCGGATTTTTACCGGATTAACCTCAATGCCCCGGCTCGACACAAGGAAACCAAGCAGCTTGCCGGCAGGGACACCAAAGGTGCATTTTGCCGGATTGAGTTTCATCCGGAACCGTCTTAGGTTATCAAATGTTTGCCGGATGTCATCGATTAAGGTATCTTTTACTTTGGTTTTTATCACAATATCATGCACATAAACTTGCACATTCTTTCCGATTTGATCAAACAAGCATTTTTGCATACAGCGCTGGTACGTTGCACCAGCGTTGCGCAAACCGAAAGGCATTGTAACATAGCAATAAGCCCCGTGCGGGGTAATGAACGCAGTTTTTATTTGATCTTCTTTTTTCAGAGGGATTTGGTGGAAGCCGGAATATGCATCCAGGAACGACAACAACTCACACCCATCAGTAGAATCAATCACTTGATCGATTCGGGGCAAAGGGAAAGGATCTCTTGGGCAAGCTTTGTTGAGGTTGGTGTAGTCGATGCACATGCGCCACACTTTTGGAGCTTGTGCCTCCAGGTTCTCATCTTTTTTCTTCTCGACCATCACCGGATTAGCCAGCCACTCTGTGTGCGTGACCTCCACGATGAAACCGGCAACTAACAGCTTTGTCACTTCTTCTCCAATGATTTTCCTCCTATCTTCTGCGAACCGGCGCAAAGGTTGACGCACCGGTGTAGCATCTTTTCGGACGTTTAGAGAGTGCTCAGCCAGCTCCCTCGGAACTCCTACCAAGTCATCAGTAGACCAGGCAAAGATGTTCCGATTCTCACGGAGGAAGCTGACGAGCGCGCTTTCCTATGCTTGATCGAGGCCGGCACCGATACGAACGGTGCGCTCTGGGTAAGCCGGGTCCAGCACAATGTCCTTTGTCTCGTTTGTCGGCTTGAATGCCGGTGAGGCCAAGTTTCCACTCATTGCCGCTAAGCTCAACTTTGAGGATTGAGCCAGCGCAACAGCAGTTTGCATCCTTTTCTTTTCTTCCGCTATCACCAGTGATTCTGCCAGGTTTGATCCGGCGGAAGTGGTTTCCATTGAGACTTTATAGTTTCCCACCACAGTCAAGGGTCCACGAGGTGCCGACATCTTCATCTTGAGGTAAGCCGTATGGGTTGATGCCATGAAGGCTGCCAGTGCCGGTCTCCCCAGCAATGCATGGTAAGGACTATCTAAGTCCACCACCTCAAACTCAATGTTCTCAACACGACAATTGTCACGTCCTCCAAACGACACATCCACCCGAACCTTTCCTATCAGGCGCAAGACAAACCGGGAACAATCCCATGGAAAGTTGTGTGAGTTGGCCGTAGCATATTCTCCGTTATGCCCAGCGTACGCATGGTGTGCTTGTACATGATGTTTATGCTGCTACCATTGTCTATCAGCACCTTGCTGAATTTTACTCGAGTTTCCGGCCCCTTCATGATTGGGTCCACGACAAGAGCATATCCGCCCGGATTCGGCATGATTTTCGGGTGATCCTTGAACGACCATGTTATTTCCTGATCTGACCATAGCATGTACTTGGGTACTGCCGGCATCACCGCGTTCACTTCCATGGAACGGCGATGCACGCTCTGCCTGTCGGTTGGCTCGGTGACAAAGACAACCATGCACAAATGTGGGTCTTCGTAAACATTCCGGCCCAAAGGTGCCGGTGGAGGTGGTTGGTCACGATTTTCCTCCACCCGGTTAACTTGCTGGTATTGCTGCCTGTTTGGCTGAGGTTGTACCGGTAAAGCATTTGCTCCAGTGAGTGGTGGTGGTGGTGGCAGTTGTTGTTGGCGTAGCATATCTTGCGGCGGCGGCAACATTGTGGCGCACCCTTGTCCTTGCGCATCTTTCACTGCGCCCTTTTGCATCAAGTACTTGGTCCAAGAACAATCCTTCGTCAGATGGTTTGACGGGTGGTCCGGGTTCGGCGTGTGCCACCGGCAAGGTTGGTCCATGGCGGCTTCCATGGTGTATTTCACAGGCTCTTGCCAATTCTTTTTCTGGCCCCGTGGTTTCTTCTCGACCCATCGCTTCTTAGGACCCGCCCATGGCTGCGATCCGATTTTCTCGTCTCCGATCGCCGCCGGCGTCATAATTTTCTTGCACGGCAGCAACTTGCCGTGGTGCGTATCTTCGATCCGGGAAATCTTCCCTTCTTTGTTATTCCGGTTATCCCGTATTGCCGTTGAGGCGGATTCGACTGCTCCGGCTCAGCTTGCACTGCCGGTTGCATTGGGTCTCCCAATGCATAGCTATCTGCCACACGTATCATTTCCGCCAAGGTTGTGGGCATGCTTCTCTGCAGCCTTTGCCACAAAGGTGATCCTCTCCGGCATCCTTGACTGAACCAAGCAATTGCTTGTGCCTCAATCACTCCTTCACATGTGTTTCTCATTGAGTTCCATCGGGTGAGATAATCTCGGTCTGTTTCTCCCGCACGCTGTTGGCACAGCGCAAGTTGTTGGGGCCGGTTTGGCCTTTTGTAAGTACTGCTGAAGTTGTTCACAAATGCTTCCTCAAAATCCAACCATCCGTTAATGCTTCCTGCCGGCAAATTGTTAAGCCAAATCCTTGCAGGACCCACGAGGTAGGACGGTATGATTCTTACCGCCCAACGCCGGTTTACTCCACCACCAGCCACGTAAACAGCTGTGACATAATCTGCCAGCCAGTCTTCCGGCTTGGTCGTTCCATCATACGTTCTCGTGTCCCGGGCAACCGGAAATTGCGCACCGGTGGTTCTTCTCTCATGATCCGTGGGCCAAAACACCTTGGGCCGGGAGGTCCCTCACATTCAACTATTGCGTAAAGATGTACCCTGTCCAACTCCGTGCCTCGCATCCCGGTCCGGCAAACATCTTTCCCCTGTGCGTTCCCCCAAAGGGTTCCGGTGGACTCTTGTTCGTTCCACCTCGGAATCTGATTCGTCATATCCTTCCGGTTCCGCGGCTCTTGCCTGCCGGTACCCTGGTGGCGGCATTTCTTCATCCACATATGCCACTCTTGCGGCTCGATAATTTTGCCCGGTTTCATATCTACCGGCTTGATTGTTTCCGGCATAGCCTCCCTTGGCGTAGCCCCGATCTGCCCCTTGGCTTTTTCTACCGGCATCATGTTGCCCGGCTTTTTGCTTTTCGGCAAGAACCGGATCATACACAGTCATCTGCCGTGCATTCTTTTCTCTCTCCCTTCTTTTGTCCGGATGGGGGGACGATGCCTGCCCCTGGGACTTGCTTCCGGCATTCTTTGTTGAACGCGCGGATTTTGAGGCCACTGCCTCGTTCAGCTTTAGCTAGCTGCTCAAGCATTTTGCCGCTCAATGGTTTTCAGCAGCTCTTTCACATGCTCTTGCCGCTTTGCCAACTCGTCTCCGGAAAGTGATTCACATAGTTCTACCGCAGCTTTAGCGGCTTTTATAGTTTTATCCGGGCTATCGTACTTAGGCTTTTCTACGATTCTTACGTATACGTATGCACTTTTGCCTGTAAGAACTTCTTTGCGCAAATCCTGATCTAGATTGCGAGCCTTAAGCCGGTTTTCCGAGTATCCTAGCGGCATGAGCACTAACGTAAGCAAAGCCATGGGCAGCGTTGTACTCACGTAGGGTTAGGTTCAGCTCGCGCCGCGCCCGGATAATGTCGGCGCCACCGTGCAGCGTGGCCTTGCGCGTGGCCTCCAGCTCCTCCCCGAGCCTTTGCCGGGTCGATGTTCCCGCGCGATGGGCGTGGCCGGCGTGTGCATCGCCGCTTGGAGAGGTGTTGCCGGTGGTGCCGACGATGCTCCCGCGACGCCGGCGTCACGCTCCGGCCGGCGGTTTTGCCGGCGGGTCGATGCCGCACGTTCATCTCCTTCCTCCACAGCTCCCTTGCCGGTGTTGACCGCACCAGCCATCATGACCTCCATGCTGCCGGCGGCGCGGCCAGCACACAGCCATCTTGGTGGATCCGGCGCCACCAGCACCGGCGAGAGGCGCTGGCGCATAGGAACGGTGCCGAAATAGACGCGGATGCTGCCGAACTCGATGGTGCGGCCGTTCTGCGGGAACTTGCCGCCGTTGGCGAAGCAGCCTGCGTTGTCGTTGATGAAGTCCATGTTGTAGATGCGTTGCACGAGCGCAGACACCGTGCGCTCTCCGTTGATGTCGAGGATGCCCGCCCGAATATGAACTCCAGCAAGCGCCACTTCGAGCCCCACGGTGGGCGCCAACTATCGTCGTGGGGAACAAACAGATGCCATAGGATGGCTTATCTTGGGGCCGAATGGACGCTAGAGGATTCGGGGGAGGGTTTGTGACTAGATGGGACGAACTTACGGATGGTTTCCTCAAGAACTTGGCCAAGGCCAGAGGTTGAAGAAGAAAGACACAAGGAAGAACTCACGCTAGATCACCGTTTTCATTGATCTCCACAGGTTACAGGTTCAAGCTTACAAGGTTCTCTCTCTATCTTCTCTATTGCTCCACGCGTATGAAAGTGGCTGCCCCCTCTCCTTATATAGGGGAGAGGGTGGCTTACAGGACAAGAAACCCTAATGGGATCTTTGACTAGACAAACTACTTTACAAAGATACTTTATAAAGCTACTTTAATCATAGATGACGCCGGGGCTTCTTTAAACAGGAGGCCGACGTCCTCCGGCTTCTTTGGCCGTCATCCTCTTCTTTGTCTTCGGTGCCTTCGTTTAAAGCTACTTTGCTTAGCTCATCCTTGTCTTTTAGCTCCCGACGGAATCTTTGACCAGCCAGCCGACATGTTCTTCCTTCAGGTGCTCCGGTATCTTTCCTTCCCGGTTCCGGTATACCCCCTTGGGGATACCGGCTTAGCTTACTTAGCCAAATTCCTAACTTTGAGTTCCGGCATAAATATTAAACCGGTATCTTGATGGATAAGACCATCCGGTTTGGCATGCCTTTGGCATACCAGGGGTCATCCCCCCAACAGGCGGTGCTCTCCGGCGAGGTGGCTAAATGGAGCTACAGATGTCGATAGGATTCAAGAGGAGGCTCTATAGATGCGCAAACTCACCTAGAGTACGATGGTGTGGTCGGCGATGTCGATGGCCGCCGGAGTTGAGCTTGATTTCATCATTGCCGGTGATGTACTGAGAAAGGGAATCACCAAATTCGTCTTGCACCTTGCTCCCCTTGACGATTGCTTGCACCCAGATGCTTCTCTCGACGTGGCGCACCTCCTCGACCATGCGCCAGAGACTGTGGTGGCCTGTACCACCGGATTCATCATCGACGCCGGCGACAGTGCGTGGAAGAACACGAGAGATATAGAGAAGCTGAGATGAAATGGATAGGCTTCGAAGGCTTAGGATTCCGTGGCGGAGCTTCTCGTATATTTATAGGCCTAGGGAAGCTCTACAGCGGCGGCACACCGGCGGAGACGTTGCAGATGCAGCGACGACGACGAGCATGCTTCGGGCACGAATCTTGGCGTGGAAAGATAAGACGGACGCGAGGATGATTGGGCGAGGTTCTGAGCGCGCTTGTGGAGTCCGTCCCGTCCTTATCGTCGACGAGGAGGCCGCCGACTGGCGCAGGCGTGCTGTCGATGCCGGGGAAGAAGACGACGCCCCTTTTCTTCTTCGCTGAAACGTTACGTGGTGTTGGGCTGACTTCGTTCTTGGGCTGGGCTACTGGTGGACTTGGTGTGGAGATGGTTGTTGGGCTGCTGCGGTGCTGAGGTCCACCAGGGTAAGTCCTTCTCTCTTCTATTTCCTTTTCATTTTCTGTTTTGAATTTCTGTTTTGAATTTGTGATTTGAATTCAAATTTTGATTCTGGTTTTGCTTTACAGGTTCAAAAATATTTGAATTATAAGTATAACTTGATAATCATACTTACTACATAGTTTTGTTGTTTCCACAATTATTTAATACCTAATTCAATTAATGTTTTAGTGATATATATTTGAAATAGATATGGTTTAAATATTTATCTCAATTCCTTTTTCACTTAGGTACTAAATCCATTTGAATGGTTTGAAAATGTATAACCTCTGCATGGTAAACTCATGATTAGGTTTTGCTAGTTCTTAGCAATATGGATTGTTTACATATTGTAATTATGGCTTGAGTTTAGCAAATGGTAAAAGAAATGGAATTGGTTCATGATTTTATGTGTATGATGGTGTTTTAGGGTTTAAGAAAAGTGGTTGTCTTAATTCTATATCCCCTAATCTTACTTAACAAACTCTTGTTTGAATTATTCAAAATAAATCCTAGGCTCATCAAATTCAATTCACTTGCTAAGGTGATGGTTCATTTATGAAATAACATTCCATTTGGGCAACTAAGCAAATTCTCTGGGAGACAAAATAGGATTGGATATTGGTTTCACTCTACTCACCAAATGGCATCTAGTCCTTAATTATATATGGCTTGGTTTATACTTGTGATCCATGATACACAAGTTAGGACATAATATTTTATGTGGGGTGGATTCTATTTGAAAGGTTTAGAGCTTTGCATAAGCTTCACTAAATTGAAGTATAAATAGGCATGAGGTATGGCATGGTTCTATTTATGATCCAAAGTGATCCTTGGATTGGAATTCAGATGTGGTCTAGGGTTTTAGTGGTGATCACTGATGTCTACGGGTGCTTCTATTCTTGTAGAAAGTGTTGGGCCTCCAAGAGCAGAGGTTTGTAGAACAGCAGCAAGTTTCCCTTAAGTGGATTACCCAAGGTTTATCGAACTCATGGAGGAAGAGGTCAAAGATATCCCTCTCATGCAACCCTGCAACCACAAAGCAAGAAGTCTCTTGTGTCCCCAACACACCTAATAGGTGTACTAGTTCGGCGAAGAGATAGTGAAATACAAGTGGTATGAATGAATATGAGCAGTAGTACGGCGCCGTAAAAATAGCTCGCTCGGCATGCAGCTTGATGGTAGTAATATTGCAGGAAGTAAACATGTAGTAGTAACGCAGCAGTAGTAACGCAGTAAAACAAGAAACAAGCAGCGATAGCGATATTTAGGAACAAGGCCTAGGGATTAGACTTTCACTAGTGGACACTCTCAACTTTGATCACATAGCGAGAATAGATAAATGCATACTCTACACTCTCTTGTTGGATGATGAACACATTGCGTAGGATTACACGAACCCTCAATGCCGGAGTTAACAAGCTCCACAATTCAATGTTCATATTTAAATAACCTTAGAGTGCATGAAAGATCGAAACGACTAAACCAAGTACTAACATAGCATGCACACTCGTCACCTTCATGCTTATGTAGGAGGAATAATACACATCAATACTATCATAGCAATAGTTAACTTCGCAATCTACAAGAGATCATGATCATAGCATAAACCAAGTACTAACACGAGTGCACACACTGTCACCATTACACCGTGTAGGAGGAATAAAACTACTTTAATAACATTGCTAGAGTAACACATGGATAAATTGTGATACAAAACACATTGCAATCATAAAGAGATATAATCCAATACTAGAAATTATCTAGACCTTAGAGAGACCAATTATGCAAACCAAATTTTAGCAAGCTCTATGTATTTCTTCATTAATGGGTGCAAAGTATATGATGCAAGAGCTTAAACATGAGCACAACAATTGCCAAGTATCACATTATCCAAGACATTTTACCAATTACTACATGTAGCATTTTTCAATTCCAACCATATAACAATTTAACGAAGAGGAAACTTCGCCATGAATATTATGAGCTAAGAACACTTGTGTTCATACGAACCAGCGGAGCGTGTCTCTCTCCCACACAAGGATGAACTTATTCAGAGAACTAAGATAACAAAACAAAAACAAAAATAAAAGCACACAGACGCTCCAAGTAAAGAACACAAGATGTGACCGAATAAAAATATAGTTTCAAGAGAAGGAACCTGATACTTTGTCGATGAAGAAGGGGATGCCTTGGGCATCCCCAAGCTTAGACGCTTGAGTCTTCTTAAAATATGCAGGGATGAACCACGGGGGCATCCCCAAGCTTAGAGCTTTCACTCCTCTTGATCATAGTATATCATACTCCTCTCTTGACCCTTGAAAACTTCCTTCACACCAAACTTCAAGCAAACTCATTAGAGGGTTAGTGCATAATCAAAAATTCACATGTTCAGAGGTGACACAATCATTCTTAACACTTCTGGACATTGCACAAAACTTCTGAAAGTTAATGGAACAAAGAAACTCATTCAACTTAACAAAAGCGGCAATGCGAAATAAAAGGCAGAATCTGTCAAAAACAGAACAGTCCATAAAGACGAATTTTAAAATGGCACCAGACTTGCTCAAACGGAAAAACTCAAAACTAATGAAAGTTGCGTACATATCTGAGGATCACGCTCGTAAATTGGCAGATTTTTTCGAATTTTCTACAGAGACGTGTGCCCAGATTCGTGACAGACAGCAATGCTGTTTCTGCGCAGCAATCCCAAATATAACATCAACTTTGACATAGAAACTTTACTTGGCACAAAAACATGATAAGGAGAGGTTGCTACAGTAGTAAACAACTTCCAAGACAGAAATATAAAACAAAGTGCTGTAGTAAAAAAAAACACATGGGTTATCTCCCAAGAAGTTCTTTCTTTATAGCCATTAAGATGGGCTCAGCAGTTTTAGTGATGCACTTGCAAGAAATAGAAGTTGAAGCAAAAGAGAGCATCAAGAGGCAAATTAAAAACACGTTTAAGTCTAACATGCTTCCTATGCATAGGAATCTTGTAAATAAACAAGTTCATGAAGAGCAAAGTAACAAGCATAGGAAGATAAAACAAGTGTAGCTTCAAAAATTTCAGCACATAGAGAGGTGTTTTAGTAACATGAAAATTTTTACAACCATATTTTCCTCTCTCATAATAACTTTCAGTAGCAACATGAGCAAACTCAACAATATAACTATCACATAAAGCATTCTTATCATGAGTCTCATGCATAAAATTATTACTCTTCACATAGGCATAATCAATTTTATTAGTTGTAGTGGGAGCAAATTCAACAAAGTAGCTATCATTATTATTCTCATCATCAAATATAGGAGGCATAGTATCATCAAAGTAAATTTTCTCCTCAATGCTTGGGGGACTAAAAATATCATGCTCATCAAAGCCAGCTTCCCCAAGCTTAGAATTTTTCATAGCATTAGCAACAATAGTGTTCAAAGCATTCATATTAATATGTTCCATGGGTTTTTTAATTTTCGCATCAAACCATCCATGTCTTAAATCAGAAAATAGAATAAAAAGGTCATTGTTGTCCATTATGCCTAACTAGTGTAAACAAGAAACCAAATGTCGCAATTGCAGAGTCTAAAGGAAATAGCTTCGAGCACACACACAATGGTGCCGGAAAAGTACCGTTACTCGGAACCGGAGTATGAGTGCCTTTTACCTTTCCTCCCCGGCAACGGCGCCGTGAAAAGTGCTTGATGTCTACGGGTGCTTCTATTCTTGTAGACGAGTGTTGGGCCTCCAAGAGCAGAGGTTTGTAGAACAGCGAGCAAGTTTCCCTTAAGTGGATTACCCAAGGTTTATCGAACTCGGGGAGGAAGAGGTCAAAGATATCCCTCTCATGCAACCCTGCAACCACAAAGCAAGAAGTCTCTTGTGTCCCCAACACACCTAATAGGTGTACTAGTTCGGCGAAGAGATAGTGAAATACAAGTGGTATGAATGAATATGAGCAGTATTACGGCGCCGTAGAAAATAGCTCGTCGGCGTGCGGTTGATGGTAGTAATATTGCGAGGAAGTAAACATGCGTAGTAACGCAGCAGTAGTAACGTGATGAAAATAGTAAACAAGTAGCGATAGCGATATTTAGGAACAAGGCCTAGGGATTAGACTTTCACTAGTGGACACTCTCAACTTTGATCACATAGCAGTAATAGATAAATGCATACTCTACACTCTCTTGTTGGATGATGAACACATTGCGTAGGATTACACGAACCCTCAATGCCGGAGTTAACAAGCTCCACAATTCAATGTTCATATTTAAATAACCTTAGAGTGCATGAAAGATCGAAACGACTAAACCAAGTACTAACATAGCATGCACACTGTCACCTTCATGCTTATGTAGGAGGAATAATACACATCAATACTATCATAGCAATAGTTAACTTCGCAATCTACAAGAGATCATGATCATAGCATAAACCAAGTACTAACACAAGTGCACACACTGTCACCATTACACCGTGTAGGAGGAATAAAACTACTTTAATAACATTGCTAGAGTAACACATGGATAAATTGTGATACAAAACACATTGCAATCATAAAGAGATATAAATAAGCACTTCACTATGCCATTCATAACAGTGAATAAGTATTCTGTGAAATATAGCCTAAGAGACCCACACGGTGCACACACTGTCACCTTTACACACGTGGGACAAGGAGTCTCCGGAGATCACATAAGTAAAACTCACTTGACTAGCATAATGACATCTAGATTACAAGCATCATCATATGAATCTCAATCATGTAAGGCAGCTCATGAGATTATTGTATTGAAGTACATAGGAGAGAGATGAACCACATAGCTACCGGTACAGCCCCGAGCCTCGATGGAGAACTACTCCCTCCTCATGGGAGCAGCAGCGGTGATGAAGATGGCGGTGGAGATGGCAGCGGTGTCGATGGAGAAGCCTTCCGGGGGCACTTCCCCGTCCGGCAGGTTGCCGGAACAGAGACTCATGTCTCCCAGATCTTGGCTTCGCGATGGCGGCGGCTCTGGAAGGTTTCGCGTACCGTGGCTTCCTCCTTAAGGGTTTTCGATGCAGGGGCTTTATATAGGCGAAAGGGCAGCGTCAGAAGGTCGAAGGGGCGACCACACCATAGGCTGGCGCGGCCAGGGCCCAGGCCGCGCCACCCTATCATCCGGGGCCCACAGGGCCCTCCTCCGGCGGCTCTCGGGTGTTCCGGATGCTTCCGGGCAAAATAGGAACCCGGACGTTGATTTCGTCCAATTCCGAGAATATTTCGTTACTAGGATTTCCGAAACCAAAAACAGCAGAAAACGTGAACCGGCACTTCGGCATCCGGTTAATAGGTTAGTTCCAGAAAATGCACGAATATGACATAAAGTGTGCATAAAACATGTAGGTATCATCAATAAAGTAGCATGGAACATAAGAAATTATCGATACGTCGGAGACGTATCAGCATCCCAAGCTTAGTTCTGCTCGTCTCGAGCAGGTAAAACCATAACAAAGATAATTTCTGAAGTGACATGCCATCATAACCTTGATCATATTGTAAACATATGTAATGAATGCAGCGATCAAAACAATGGTAATGACATGAGTAAACAACTGAATCATAAAGCAAAGACTTTTCATGAATAGTACTTCAAGACAAGCATAAATAAGTCTTGCATAAAAGTTAACTCATAAAGCAATAAATTCAAAGTAAAGGCATTGAAACAACACAATGGAAGATTAAGTTTCAGCGGTTGCTTTCAACTTGTAACATGTATATCTCATGGATAGTTGTCAATGCAAAGTAATATAATAAGTGCAATATGCAAGTATGTAGGAATCAATGCACAGTTCACACAAGTGTTTGCTTCTTGAGGTGGAGAGAGATAGGTAAACTGACTCAACATAAAGGTAAAAGAATGGTCCTTCAAAGAGGAAAGCATCGATTGCTATGTTTGTGCTAGAGCTTTGGTTTTGAAAACATAAAGAGAGCATAAAAGTAAAATTTTGAGAGGTGTTTGTTGTTGTCAATGAATGGTAGTGGGCACTCTAACTACCTCATCAACCAGACTTTCAAGAGCGGCTCCCATGAAGGACGTTATCTCTACCAAGCAAGGTAGATCATCCCTCTTCTCTTTTGTTTACACATGTACTTTAGTTTAGTTTTTCTTTATTTATGGATGACACTCCTCCCAACCTTTTGCTTACACAAGCCATGGCTAACCGAATCCTCGGGTGCCTTCCAACATTCACATACCATGGAGGAGTGTCTATTTGCAAAATTAAGTTGCTTACCGATGAATCGAGCAAAACATGTGAAGAGAATTATTAATGAAAGTTAATTAATCGGGGCTGGGAACCCCATTGCCAGCTCTTTTTGCAAAATTATTGGATAAGCGGATGTGCCACTAGTCCATTGTGAAAGTCCGTCAAAAGTAAATGACAAGATCGAAAGATAAAACACCACATACTTCCTCATGAGCTATAAAACATTGACACAAATAAGAGGTGATAAATTTTGAATTATTTAAAGGTAGCACTCAAGCAATTTACTTTGGAATGGCAGGAAAAATACCATGTAGTAGGTAGGTGTATGGTGGACACAAATGGCATAGTGGTTGGCTCAAGGATTTTGGATGCATGAGAGGTATTCCCTCTCGATACAAGGCTTAGGCTAGCAAGGTTATTTGAAACAAACACAAGGATGAACCAGTGCAGCAAAACTCACATAAAAGACATATTGTAAACATCATAAGACTTTACACCGTCTTCCTTGTTGTTCAATCCAATACTAGAAATTATCTAGACCTTAGAGAGACCAATTATGCAAACCAAATTTTAGCAAGCTCTATGTATTTCTTCATTAATGGGTGCAAAGTATATGATGCAAGAGCTTAAACATGAGCACAACAATTGCCAAGTATCACATTATCCAAGACATTTTACCAATTACTACATGTAGCATTTTTCAATTCCAACCATATAACAATTTAACAAAGAGGAAACTTCGCCATGAATATTATGAGCTAAGAACACATGTGTTCATACGAACCAGCGGAGCGTGTCTCTCTCCCACACAAGGATGAAATTATTCAGAGAACTAAGATAACAAAACAAAAACAAAAATAAAAGCACACAGACGCTCCAAGTAAAGAACACAAGATGTGACCGAATAAAAATATAGTTTCAAGAGAAGGAACCTGATACTTTGTCGATGAAGAAGGGGATGCCTTGGGCATCCCCAAGCTTAGACGCTTGAGTCTTCTTAAAATATGCGGGGATGAACCACCGGGGCATCCCCAAGCTTAGAGCTTTCACTCCTCTGGATCATAGTATATCATACTCCTCTCTTGACCCTTGAAAACTTCCTTCACACCAAACTTCAAGCAAACTCATTAGAGGGTTAGTGCATAATCAAAAATTCACATGTTCAGAGGTGACACAATCATTCTTAACACTTCTGGACATTGCACAAAACTTATGAAAGTTAATGAAACAAAGAAACACATTCAACTTAACAAAAGCGGCAATGCGAAATAAAGGCAGAATCTGTCAAAAACAGAACAGTCCGTAAAGACGAATTTTAAAATGGCACCAGACTTGCTCAAACGGAAAAACTCAAAACTAATGAAAGTTGCGAACATATCTGAGGATCACGCTCGTAAATTGGCAGATTTTTTCGAATTTTCTACAGAGACTTGTGCCCAGATTCGTGACAGACAGCAATGCTGTTTCTGCGCAGCAATCCCAAATATAACATCAACTTTGACATAGAAACTTTACTTGGCACAAAAACATGATAAGGAGAGGTTGCTACAGTAGTAAACAACTTCCAAGACACAAATATAAAACAAAGTGCTGTAGTAAAAAAAACACATGGGTTATCTCCCAAGAAGTTCTTTCTTTATAGCCATTAAGATGGGCTCAGCAGTTTTAATGATGCACTTGCAAGAAATAGAAGTTGAAGCAAAAGAGAGCATCAAGAGGCAAATTAAAAACACGTTTAAGTCTAACATGCTTCCTATGCATAGGAATCTTGTAAATAAACAAGTTCATGAAGAGCAAAGTAACAAGCATAGGAAGATAAAACAAGTGTAGCTTCAAAAATTTCAGCACATAGAGAGGTGTTTTAGTAACATGAAAATTTTTACAACCATATTTTCCTCTCTCATAATAACTTTCAGTAGCAACATGAGCAAACTCAACAATATAACTATCACATAAAGCATTCTTATCATGAGTCTCATGCATAAAATTATTACTCTTCACATAGGCATAATCAATTTTATTAGTTGTAGTGGGAGCAAATTCAACAAAGTAGCTATCATTATTATTCTCATCATCAAATATAGGAGGCATAGTATCATCAAAGTAAATTTTCTCCTCAATGCTTGGGGGACTAAAAATATCATGCTCATCAAAGCCAGCTTCCCCAAGCTTAGAATTTTCCATAGCATTAGCAACAATAGTGTTCAAAGCATTCATATTAATATGTTCCATGGGTTTTTTAATTTTCGCATCAAACCATCCATGTCTTAAATCAGGAAATAGAATAAAAAGGTCATTGTTGTCCATTATGCCTAACTAGTGTAAACAAGAAACCAAATGTCGCAATTGCAGAGTCTAAAGGAAATAGCTTCGAGCACACACACAATGGTGCCAGAAAAGTACTGTTACCTGGAACCGGAGTATGAGTGCCTTTTACCTTTCCTCTCCGGCAACGGCGCCAGAAAAGTGCTTGATGTCTACGGGTGCTTCTATTCTTGTAGACAGTGTTGGGCCTCCAAGAGCAGAGGTTTGTAGAACAGCAGCAAGTTTCCCTTAAGTGGATTACCCAAGGTTTATCGAACTCGGGGAGGAAGAGGTCAAAGATATCCCTCTCATGCAACCCCTGCAACCACAAAGCAAGAAGTCTCTTGTGTCCCCAACACACCTAATAGGTGTACTAGTTCGGCGAAGAGATAGTGAAATACAAGTGGTATGAATGAATATGAGCAGTAGTACGGCGCCGAGAAAATAGCTCGCCGGCGTGCGGTTGATGGTAGTAATATTGCAGGAAGTAAACATGCGGTAGTAACGCAACGAGTAGTAACGCAGATAAAACGAGTAAACAAGCAGCGATAGCGATATTTAGGAACAAGGCCTAGGGATTAGACTTTCACTAGTGGACACTCTCAACTTTGATCACATAGCGGAATAGATAAATGCATACTCTACACTCTCTTGTTGGATGATGAACACATTGCGTAGGATTACACGAACCCTCAATGCCGGAGTTAACAAGCTCCACAATTCAATGTTCATATTTAAATAACCTTAGAGTGCATGAAAGATCGAAACGACTAAACCAAGTACTAACATAGCATGCACACTGTCACCTTCATGCTTATGTAGGAGGAATAATACACATCAATACTATCTTAGCAATAGTTAACTTCGCAATCTACAAGAGATCATGATCATAGCATAAACCAAGTACTAACACGAGTGCACACACTGTCACCATTACACCGTGTAGGAGGAATAAAACTACTTTAATAACATTGCTAGAGTAACACATGGATAAATTGTGATACAAAACACATTGCAATCATAAAGAGATATAAATAAGCACTTCACTATGCCATTCATAACGGTGAATAAGTATTCGTGAAATATAGCCTAAGAGACCCACACGGTGCACACACTCGTCACCTTTACACACGTGGGACAAGGAGTCTCCGGAGATCACATAAGTAAAACTCACTTGACTAGCATAATGACATCTAGATTACAAGCATCATCATATGAATCTCAATCATGTAAGGCAGCTCATGAGATTATTGTATTGAAGTACATAGGAGAGAGATGAACCACATAGCTACCGGTACAGCCCCGAGCCTCGATGAAGAACTACTCCCTCCTCATAGGAGCAGCAGCGGTGATGAAGATGGCGGTGGAGATGGCAGCGGTGTCGATGGAGAAGCCTTCCGGGGGCACTTCCCCGTCCGGCAGGGTGCCAGAACAGAGACTCCTGTCCCCCGGATCTTGGCTTCGCGATGGCGGCGGCTCCGGAAGGTTTCGCGTACCGTGGCTTCCTCCTTAAGGGTTTTCGATGCGGGGGCTTTATATAGGCGAAAGGGCAGCGTCGGAAGGTCGAAGGGGCGACCACACCATAGGCCGGCGCGGCCGGGGCCCGAGCCGCGCCACCCTATCATCCGGGGCCCACGGGGCCCTCCTCCGGCGGCTCTCGGGTGTTCCGGATGCTTCCGGGCAAAATAGGAACCCGGGCGTTGATTTCGTCCAATTCCGAGAATATTTCGTTACTAGGATTTCTGAAACCAAAAACAGCAGAAAATAGGAACTGGCACTTCGGCATCTGGTTAATAGGTTAGTTCCAGAAAATGCACGAATATGACATAAAGTGTGCATAAAACATGTAGGTATCATCAATAAAGTAGCATGGAACATAAGAAATTATCGATACGTCGGAGACGTATCAATCACCCATGTGATACACAACTAAGATTAGTATATGAGCATAAGCTTTGGTTATGTTTCACTAATAGAACATGGCTCTCACCTCCAAGATTAAAGGTTGGTTTGAACAAGTAGGATTTAATACTACTCTAATATTCTCTAGGATGGACATGGATATATAAGTTAGCATCTATAACCACTCTTACTTCTAAATGTCTTGGAAAATCCTAAGATCCTACTCAAGAGATGATGATATGATCCTCTAAATATATGGTTTGCCTAGGAATTCTACCTTGGTATCTTATGTAGCTTGTTCTTCTGGAAATCTGATAAACCTGCATCTTGTGGCATGCCTCCACCTCCTAGCTTCTTCATCTTGATCCTAACTAATGCATGGAGTGGCTCTATGTGTTGGTTTTCATGTATCAAGCTACAAGATGATCAAATGGATGAAGGGTGTGGCTCCTTTTATAGGCTTGGGCAAGCTCTAGTGTCATGACACATAGGTGGGTGACTCTTGTTTTGGTTTGATGAGTAAGGTGCTTGGTTGTCATGCCCTCATCCATAGCAATCCTTTGAGCATGAGGTGGCAAATCTTGGGATGCAAGTCATGTAGATATTTTCATCCTATGTGGCATGATCATTATCCTCTCATATGATTTATATTTGGATAGCCAAGTGGCATTTGTTACTAAATATCTTGTGGATGGTTTTATTATTGTGAATGAGGCACTATATCATATTTAATTGGCTTTATATTATAAAATTGGTCAAAAGGTCAAGGTTGAAGATTATACCTCAATTTTGGATAGTTGGGTTTGATTTCACCAAGGCATGGTCATATGAGTTTCAAAATACTCATAGTTAGTTTTATTCAAATAGTTTGAACTATAATTTGTAATGTAAATGGATTTAGTTTTATGATATTCCATATATTTAATAAGTTATGATTTAAATAAGAATGTGTGGCCTTTATGCAATTTAGACCCTGTGATTTACCTTATTTATTAATAAGTTTAGAATTGAATTATATTACACACAAAATTAGTTGAAGATACACCATGAGAATCATGGTAGAAACATTTATTTAGTAAAAGACATGGAAAAGATAAATAAAGAATAGTTTCTTAATTATTCATGTGTTGTTGTAAGGAATGTCATGTTGAGATCTTTTATAGAATCTTGTAGTTGACCCTTACTTAAGGTGTTGTTTGTTGTAAAGCTAATTCCATTTGATCTAGCTCATAGATCAAATCATCTCTACCCAAAACAGGGTTTTAGTAAAGATCACAGTGAAGTTTATAGCGTTTGACTTGATGATCTACTTCAATTCCAGCAAGTCAAGTGAAACTTCAGTTACCGTGGTAAGTTTTATTTGAAAGCGCGAAAATTCCCCGGATTTTCTATGCATGAATGCAATGCACACTTTGGTGTTCTCTCATTTTATAGCCTCTAAACCTGGGATATTACAGCCTCTCCCCCTTAAACTGAACTTCGTCCCGAAGTTCGAACGCTCTCATGTTTCGGAAGGTGAAACTGACTTGAACAGATCACAATCCTTCAAACTCCATAATGATCTTAGTAGATATAATTGAATATATCTCTTGTCCAGATCCTTCCTGGAATCTTCTATTGTCTGGCACTGATACTTTCTTCTATTCTATGATTTCTTCCAACACGCTAAGCTTATAGTCCCGCTCTCCAAAGATTCTTGGAGTAGGACATCTTCTTATGCTAATGGACTTTACTAATGGTTGTGGTGATAGCTTCCTATCTGGGTACCCAAAACTTGATTCTACCAGCTACGGTGTAATATGGCACTACGGTGTACCAGCTGCGGTGCCTAAACCTTAATTCTAAAATATTTGTTTAAATTAGGGTATTGTTTTCCCTTACTACCATAACGAAAGTAATGGTACTTAGTAAGGTATTTACAATAGGCATGGTCTTGAAGTTTATTCCTACGAATGGATTAGATTTATTTAGTCCATCCAATCAGGGCTTCTAGTTTATGCTAGTTATCCTCCTTTTTGGTTTCTTTAGGTTCCATGAAAGGAGTCTTGCTAATAAACATTAGTTCTGGTTTGGTCAAACCCTTCGGTCTTTGAGCTTCTCAAGCTTTAATTGTCCTCCGACATCTTCTTCATCCAACTTCATTATCTTAGACTTACTTGAGCTTTTCTGCTTCTGAGTAATTAATTACCCACTCAAGTTAGAATTTAACTCTTACTTCCTCGAGATATGAACCTCGGCTTCTGGTCTGACATCCTCCTGAGAGTACTTTTGTATGGGTACTTCCCAACAACCTTATGAAAATAAGATTGCACTTCCGCTCAGTTCAGACCTTTTTCTTCATCATTCATACTCCAAATCATGTCTTAATACTTCTCCTTCAGCCTTCCTCTCCCCCTTGGAGTTTACTTAATGATCTTTAAACCCCTTTCCTTCTAATCATTAAACTCCAAGGTTAGAAAACTAGTCTTGGTCTGGCTTATAATTTGTATTTTCTAGAGTCTCACGAAGAGTTCTTTGCGGTGTATCCACACAGTTGTGGGTATCCGATGGGAATCCTCCGACTAAATGGTTACCCGCTATGGAATACCATCTGCGGAATACCAGCTGCGGAATCCCTCTTTCTTTTAGAGTAAAGGAATGTTCAAGATGCGGACTATCTGATACCAGCTACAGACTAACTAGCACCAGATGTGGTTTATTTGATACCAACTGTGGACTATTTATGGTTCTAGTCAACATCTGCCTACCAGATGCGGATACTTTTATAGTTTTAGTTAAAATCTACCTCACTTTCAATGCTTCCCCTTCATAAGTATTCTATATCAGCTGCGGTCCTATTATACTAGCTGCGACTTTCCTTATCCAATTACCTCCTTCCAGGGTTTGTTTTGCAAGAAAACCACTTGTTGACACTATGAAAATAGTATTGTAAGTGACTTCACTTGCATTCCCTTCTTCCATAATGAATATGGCTCCACTTCTTCTGCTTCATATTCACTATTTTTCTCACTTCCATGGTACTTCCATGTTGAAGTACTCCTCAATTGAGGATGAAAGTGAGTTTTGATTAATCCTTCCTTTGAAGTAGTGTGGTTGCTTCCCACAACTTGACTTCCTTATTCAAGTGAACCTTCATCTTGTCTTCAAAATCTTCAGAATTCGTCACTTCCTCACACGAATACCTTTACCCTCTAGACCTATAACATCAAGTAAGAATTTGATATTGCAACATGCATTTGCATATCAATGTCAAACTTCATGTATGGATCTAGTCACACAATGTAAATCCAATAAAATCCAAGAAGATTCAGCTTTGTGTTTATAATACACATCCTTATATGCCTGAATATAATAGTTGGGTAAGACATCCCTAAACATCAGACTCAGATGTGTAGTATATAACACCACATAAAATAGGTTTTGGTTGTGATACTTAGCACATATATAGGGATTTCTACTATTTGTCTCAATATTTACCTCGATTGCTCACTTGCAATCAAATAAACTTGAGCAAATTGGTCCAGAATAGTTGTGGTTGACCTTATTTCCTTGGGAAGTGCTAACTTACCTTCCATTTAATTGAAAACTAACCTCACATGATCTCTCGAGGCTATAACATGGCTTCTCTAACACAGGATTGTTAAAATATACCACCTATGACTCCAGGATTTCTCTATGGGATATGCTCTAAATAAGTCTTCTTTAAACTAAGGACCATGGTTCTAACATACCTGACATAGTTAACATGATTTTAAGGCCTAAGTTTTCGAACTATTCCTTAAATCCTACTCCTTATCATACTTCTGTTATCGTACTTATGATGTTCTACTCCATCACATCATGACTCTCAAGTGAATCATATATGATTACCAACTCTACCATGAAGAGTAGACTTATATGACTCCTATCACTCTTTCTTACCTCCTAGGATTGACTCATCATAGGTATATACTACCTCATATTACTTATCTACATTACTTAACATCAGTCATTTGACATTTTAAACGACTCTTACTTAACCATAACTTGCGTTGGTGTACTTCTTCCAATAGGATATGTTCCTTGTGGTTGTATCCTCTCTTTAGACTATCATGTATTGTATACCAACTGTGGTCTACTACCACCCATTATCTTAAGCTCCAATGGTTGTTCTAATTATTTGGAATGAAGCAAGATAACTAATCAACTATACTTAAGAAAGATAGATAAGAAAAATTGACTCAAGTGTGTCAGGATTATTCTCAGGTGAATACCCATCTCAAGTCAAAAGAATAGTTGGTTTAGAATAGTTGTCTTAGCTAATACAACTTCCTATAGACACTACCAAACCTATAGGTCTCCTTTAAAGGGTTTTAATCCTAGGGTCAAAGCATTTGCTCTGATACCAGCTGTGGTGACTCAGCGTACCACTGCATGGTGTAGTACACAAGTCATTGATATAACACAAGTGAAACACCGTTCCACTCATATTACATCCCTCAGAGTGGTACAACAGAAACATATGCGAGTCCAAGGCATGTCTATAGAAGGATACATAAACTGTTTACAGAAGATCAACACAGCCTCCTACTTTACAGTGAGGTAAAACTTCAAATAAAGCTCTAGAAGAACGGCTCGTAATCTAACTTATTGCAAACTTAAGCTTAAGAGCTACGTGGCTTTCTATAGAAATCTAGCTACTTAGGTGCTAGGATTAGGGAAAGGTTCCCTTCTATTACTAGTCTAAGTTTTCACTCTAGTTGCTGCAGCAGTTGACTTCATTGACTTCTTTGCTTGGATTCTTCATCTTGTTGCAGTTGAGTCCTTTGTCTTCGAGTTCCACCGTAGTTTATCCTCCGATGCCTCCATAGCTAAGCAGGAGATTTAAGAGTGGGATGAGTACGAGCGTACTCAGCAAGTTCATATTAGGGAATAGGTGTATCATGCACTAGCTACGGCCACGGACCGAGAAAGTCATAGGCGAATGCAAGTTTTCATAATCATTTCTTCAAAAGGTTTATTTTATTCTGAAAACTATGCCCGTCGGTCTTCACGGGTTGACTAGAACTTCATGGAGTTCCTTTCTGCCGCGTTCGCGGTTCCCTTCCGGAACAGGGAGTGACGAGTCACAATTCGGTATCCTCTGCAGAGGTGCGTTACTTTTCCCATAAGAGAGCTTATCCTTGATACCAACCGGGTGTACTTTCCCGTCCACACTTCCTTGGTGCGGGGCTAGGTGTAAGATCCAAGCCAATCACTGCCTTCTCCGCGACCCTGCAAACCCACCCTTTTGTCCATCCGTACACCCCCGGTAGACATCTCCCGATCATACGGCTTTACCCCCGGTGTACTATGGACAATCCCTGATAGACGGTAGAGCCTCTCATCCAAATGTCCGGATGGGGATTTTAAAGGCCATCCCAACCTACGGCAGTGCCTCCAGCACCCCGCCAGGCTCTATCAAGTCCGTTGGCGTGCAGGAGGGAAAAGATACAGCTGACTTCCCCAGAGCCATTATAGATCTTATGGTCAACGCGGTATGTACGGCGCTAGAATCACTGGACGACATTAGTACTTAATCCTAGATGAATAGTACCCGTGCAATGGAACCTCCACCATATCAACACATACCATGGTTCCATTGCCCACCACATAGTCATATTCATAATTGTAAAATAATACTTTGCTTTTCAATGCAGGAGTGATAAGTATAGTACTTTGCATATAATTTGATAAAAATAATCAAATGACATGAGCAAGCGATGAACTTGCCTTTCTTGACTGCAAGATTATGCAGGCAAAAGCTTCGATGCGGGAGAACTCCAAATTCTGAAATACCATCATTGTCCGGTAAGGACAATGTTTCAAGAACTAGCAAAGATGCTATAATGCATAGTATGAGATGCATTCGTCCCGAGCGTAACCTAACCTTGATGATTTAAGTTTGATTGAATTGTAAAGATTTCTTTAGGATGTGTTACACTTTTAGGATGGTTCTCAAACAAGGTTATTATTAGGGTTTGGTGATATGAATAGCATAAACAAGTGATATAATGCATCTCGTCAATCATACACACAAAGAATAGTAGTGGAATGATATGTAAAGAACAGTTGTCAATTTTAAGTTCCATGGTGCATGGTTGATGATTATGTATATTATATTTCAAAAGAATAACTTTTGAAGAACATGTTAATTAAGAAGTAATAAGTATTTCAACTAATACTAGGGCTAGCTTCTAGGGTTTGATTGACCTTTGTTCTTCAAAAGAATAACTTTTGAAGAACAGGTTAATAAGAATGAGAACTAATATAAATAGAAGTTATGGCTTCTAGGGTTTACTATTGGATTCATTTAGTTCTCAACTAGAGACTAGTTGGTTTCTTAAGTTGGATTAGTTCTTTATACAACAAGTATTGGCAGGTTTATTACTATGGTTGATTATGGTATCATATCAAAGGATGATGGTCAAGGTGGTGCTATGAGTTAGGGTTTACTATACCTTCCTATTTGTTTCACTAAATACACAAGAATGGTTTCTATACTAGGTGGCTTATTATTTCCTAAATGGTGCTTAGTTTAATAGGAGCATATGATGAGAATTACTACACGAGATTGGTATTAGGGTTCATTAATATGGTTCTACAAGGGTTTGATGGTTGAGATTGATCCTAATGGTATGGTATATAGGAGTGGTGATCAATGATACTGATCCAATTAACAAGTTATGGTTTGCTCCTAAGTGATACTAATTGGTTATACAAGTTTTATTTAAAGATAAAGACATGAAATGGTAATCTTATGTGAACTGGTTTTATACTAATGGATCATGAGCATGCATATATTTGTTGCTTAGCAAGGTTCTATAAGTAATGTGAAGTTTATATGATCATATGGGCTAAACCCCTAGGGGTTTAGGATTGCAACTACTTTACAATGAGCACATAAAATAATGGGATCAAGGCCTTACTTTATTAGAACTAGGGTTTCTAATTATGATCCAATTCTTAAAGTAATACTTGGTACTAGAGTTAATGTGATTAAGTACTTTGCACAAAATTAATAATAGCCTTATTATTTATTTATGTTAAAAGGTTTAAGAATTAAGATAAATTTTAGTTAGGGTTTAATTTCCAGAATTAGGGTTTTATAATTATGATTAGGGTTTAAAATAAGAACTTGTTAATTAAAGAATGTTTTACAAATTTTGAGTTATCAAAATAATATTAGTTTTTGGTATTTTCTTGCTTTATTATTATTTAAAGAAATAGTAAATGGCAATTTGCAAATTGGGGTTTATGAATTACCACTAATACTTTAATTGATGAAAATATGATCAAGAAAATTAATCCTAACATTTTACTTACTTACTGAATAGATAATATTTAATTTTGAAACTTTACTAATTATTGAATTTAAATTGGATTTAAAACAAATGAAAAGGCATAATTAATAAAGTTAAAATAAGTGAATTATTATTTTGACACACATTTTTATTTTATATTTTATTTTAATAGAGTTTATTTTTGTGAGCATTTTGATATATTATTTATATTTTTCCGAGTTGAAATGAATTTTGTATGATTTTACAAAGTTTCAGCATTTTTCTGGAATTTGAAATAAACCTAATTACTAAACTTACCGATTCGAGTTACACACACAGAGACAGACGGGTGGGGTGCGGTACGGGTCAGCTGCCACGAGGGCAACGACCAAGTCAAACAGGTGTGGGGAGCCCACGGCCACGTCATCTCTACCGGCGGCTTGACGCCGGCGGTCAGACGAAGACGGCGCCGCCGCTACAGGGCACCCCCAGATGCGCGGTTGGTATCAATCGAATGAGAAGAAGACAAGGAACACGATTGTGGTGGTGGAATAGGCTATTGGTCGCCGGAACCATGTCGGAAAACATGTCCCGCGGCGGTGCTCTCCGGCGAGGTGGCTAAATGGAGCTACAGATGTCGATAGGATGCAAGAGGAGGCTCTACAGATGCGCAAACTCACCTAGAGTACGATGGTGTGGTCGGCGATGTCGATGGCCGCCGGAGTTGAGCTTGATTTCATCATTGCCGGCGATGTACTGAGAAAGGGAATCACCAAATTATTCCTGCACCTTGCTCCCCTTGACGATTGCTTGCACCCAGATGCTTCTCTCGACATGGCGCACCTCCTCGACCATGCGCCAGAGACTGTGGTGGCCTGTACCACCGGATTCATCATCGACGCAGGCGACAGTGCGTGGAAGAACACGGGAGATAGAGAGATGATGAGATGAAATGGATAGGCTTCGAAGGCTTAGGGTTCCGTGGCGGAGCTTCTCGTATATTTATAGGCCTAGGGAAGCTCTACAGCGGCGGCACACCGGCGGAGACGTTGCAGATGCAGCGGCGACGACGAGCATGCTTCGGGCACGAATCTTGGCGTGGAAAGATAAGACGGACGCGAGGATGATTGGGCGAGGTTCTGAGCGTGCTTGTGGAGTCCGTCCCGTCCTTATCATCGACGAGGAGGCCGCCGACTGTGGCGCAGGCGTGCTGTCGACGCCGGGGAAGAAGGCGACGCCCCTTTTCTTCTTCGCTGAAACGTTACGTGGTGTTGGACTGACTTCGTTCTTGGGCTGGGCTACTGGTGGGCTTGGTGTGGAGATGGTTGTTGGGCTGCTGCGGTGCTGAGGTCCACTAGGGTAAGTCCTTCTCTCTTCTATTTCCTTTTCATTTTCTGTTTTGAATTTCTGTTTTGAATTTGTGATTTGAATTCAAATTTTGATTCTGGTTTTGCTTTATAGGTTCAAAAATATTTGAATTATAAGTATAACTTGATAATCATACTTACTGCATAGTTTTGTTGTTTCCACAATTATTTAATACCTAATTCAATTAATGTTTTAGTGATATATATTTGAAATAGATATGGTTTAAATATTTATCTCAATTCCTTTTTCACTTAGGTACTAAATCCATTTGAATGGTTTGAAAATGTATAACCTCTGCATGGTAAACTCATGATTAGGTTTTGCTAGTTCTTAGCAATATGGATTGTTTATGTGGCACCCCCGGGATCAGGGTTAGACAAATACCAGATCTTCGTCTGACATAAGCCTAACCTCGAGCTCGAGAGACTACAGTGAGAGAATCGGTAACACAACAGTGACTCTACGACTCAAAAGAAAATATTACAACTCTTAGCAGAGTAAGATCCAAATTATTACACGCAGAGGTCACTGACCCAACATTCAACAAGCAACGGAAGCAAATTATGTTATTCTAAATAACAAGATAGCAAAGGGCTTAAGAAGCCATAACATAAAGCGACGTCCCAGTCCATAAGTCTCGAGTCTGTTGCTCGGGAACCCCAAACTACTAGTCGATGTTAACGTAGAAACCACCTTCGGCTGCAGCAACTTCATCTGAAACAAAAGTATGCAAAGCTGAGTACAGGGACTCAGCAAGACTTAGTACAACCTTTTAGCAAAGCGGGTATGCGGGCTTTCTGTGGAGCTTCTTTTGCGTAAAGCCAGTTTTCCTTTGTAAGACAGGAGAGGAGAAGCTCGACTACTCAGAACCTTTAAAAGGGGATAAGAGAGCGATATCTCTATCTCTATTTGATCATCATATTGTATCCACGAATCTTCATCTCGAACCACTATCCTCGGACTACCCCCTCAAAACCCGAAGAAGGTATCCGTAAACACACATTGGTTGCCAAGTTTTACGATCAGGATCATGTTCTCTATGGTCTCCACGTCCGTTCCCAAGTCGTCCATAACCGCGGACACGGCTTTTCGAAAAGATTTAACCCTGCAGGGGTGCACAATTTTATCCACACGCGCCAACCGACTCTTAGTGCCAACGTTTGAGCTCTCTTCCTTGGAAAGCCGACAGAGGGTGGTTGACCACGACCTTTACCTTGCTGTCGCCGAGACCATGAGTCACACGCTAAGGATTGTTCCGCCGTAACGGGTCAAGTCCCGAAGTCGGTCCTTAACGATGTGTGCCGAGGTGGGTTTCCCGGAGGCCGCAACCTCCAGCCACCTAGACCACGCTTACCTACCTGTTATGTACCTTTTCCCCCAAGCAAAAATGCAATGCATATGTCCAGGTAAAGCGCAAACTATGTGACTCATGGAATCTACTAGGCAAGTTATTGAGTCGAGAGGGTACCATAATAGGGCCTCGTGTGGTTGTACGCTCAGTCTTGGTTCAAGAGGCGAGAACTCGCATCCTAGGGTCGGCAGAACGAAAAAACCCACCACATCCCAATGTGGCCTTTCGTCCGAGCCTTTAATCATGTTTAACACTCATCTCTATACTTACCACGTCAACTCGTCATGCTAGATTTATTTCATTGTAAGGCTCCAGTCCGAAGACCGGAGTAGTAGCGTAACAAACTAAGCATGGCTAAGCATAAAGAGATAAAGGCTCTCGCGACGCACACATGCCAAACCTAGGTATGCTAGGAGCAGTGGATCAGGGTATTGAGGCTACAAAGGTCGGACATGCAACAGATAGGGTAACTCTACCTATCGATAAAAGACAGTTGAATCGTGTGCAATATGTAGGAACCAGAAGTAAAAGCATTTCGAAAACATATATGAACCAGGCTAGGGCTTGCCTTGTCCCTCAGCTGACGAGTAATGTTCTTCGGTGGTGTTGACGTCGGACTCCGCCTCAGATCCTATTCGCGAAGAACCAAATACCGGAAAGGGAAATAAACATTCAAGACATGGCATAATGCAATGCACATACAATATGAATGATATGTCATATTAGAGGAATTAAGTAAACCCTAGGTGCATCGTCAGGTTAAAGGGGTTCCGGCATCGGACACCGCCATATGAGAGGGGTTCTTTTAAGGTTTCACTACATTTGCAAGTTCAAAGGTTGTAATGATGTATGAATTACTCCTAAACTTGTAGAGAATGTTTTTCTGAACATTTTGATATATTATACATATTTTTCTAATTAAAAATGAATTAGTTATGAATTAAACAAGATTTAATCAATTTCTGGAATTTCTGGAAAATAATAAATGTATGACAAGTTGGACCCACTGTCAGCATTTTAATATTTTAGAAATGATTAAAATCCTGACAGGCAGACCCCACCTGTCATACAATTAATTAAAACAGAAAATAACAGAAAATATAAAAAGAAAAGGTCGGCTGACGTCATAATGACGTCAGCACGACGTCATGGTGGCCATGGCCGGCCAGGTCGGGCACGGCCTCGGGCGATTGAGCGGCCGGGAGGACGCGCTGCTGCGCGCGTTGGACGCGCACGAGGCTGGCGAACCTCCTGGGAGCGGCGCCGCCCGCCAATGGTCGCCGGAGACGGCCGGCGGCGAGGTCGCGCGGCGGCAGATGCGGGCGCACGGTGGGGGAACGGACCAGAGGGAGAGAGAGAGAGCGCGGAGGGGCGCGTTAGCACCGTGAGCTCACCACGGAGCTGCTGGTGTCGACGGCGAGCGCGGGGGAGGTCGGAGTCGCCGGCGAGGGGCGGCGGTCTGAGCCACGGGCTCCGGTCGATTCGGCCGCTAGGGAGCTTCCCCGCTGGCGCCGCTTGGTGGAGGAGGACGGGGGCGTTGCGGCGAGTCTCGTGGTGGCGTCGGCTGGGCTCGGGGACGAGCGGAGCGGCGGCGACGGCAAGCTCTGGCCGGCTAGGGTTTGCCCGGCGAGCGCGCAGAGAGGAGGGGAGGAGAGAAGTGGCGAAATGGGGCTTCTCCCCTGGTCGGCGGCGGGCCTTTATAGGCGTCCAGGGGCGGCGGGGAGCATCCGGGCCGCCGGCAGCATCGGGTGGCCGGAGCAGCGCCACCGAGCTGCCTGCCTGCGTGCGGGGAAGAAGACAAGGGGGGAAAATTTGCCAAAACCCCCCTGGATTTTAGGGTTTTCTTTAAAAAAATAAAAACAGGGCAAATTTTGGGATTTTGAGGGTATTTTAACCCCAATTTGGAGAGAGTTTTTGCACAAATTTTTGTTAGAGCAAAACTATAACATTAGCAACATTGTTTCAACATATTTTTGTTTCAAAATTTCTCAAATTAAATGCAAATGCATGCATGCACATGAACAACCAGCAACATTATTTGATTAACAAAGTTGGTCTGTTACAACTCTACCCCCCTTACAAGAATCTCGTCCCCGAGATTCCTAAGTTTTAGAAAAGAAGGCAGGGTACTCAGATCGGAGATGATCCTCTCGTTCCCAAGTTGCTTCTGACTCAGAGTGATGAGACCACTGAACTTTTAGGAACTTGATGGTTTGACGCCGAGTTTTACGCTCAGCTTCATCAAGGATACGGACAGGATACTCTCGATAGGTCAGATCCTCTTGGAGATCAAGTGTTTCGTGATCAACACCACGGATAGGATCTTTGAAGCAACGTTTGAGTTGGGAGACATGGAAGACGTCATGAACTTCAGGAAAAGTTGGAGGAAGTTCCAACTTATAGGCAAGTGTACCTCGTTTAGCAAGGATGCGGAAAGGACCAACATAGCGAGGAGCTAGTTTGCCTTTTATACCGAAACGATGGACACCTCTTAAAGGAGTGACTCGAAGATAAGCTTGCTCGCCAACTTCATAGCGAACTTCTTGATGATGACGATCATAATTGCTCTTTTGGCGAGATCGAGCAGACTTTCAAACGCTCTCGGATAATGCCAACTTGATCTTCTGCTTCCTTGATCATGTCCGGTCCAAAGAACTGTCTTTCACCGGTTTCTGACCAATTCAGTGGGGTTCGACATTTCCGTCCATAAAGAGCTTCAAAAGGTGCCATGCCCAGGCTAGATTGGAAACTGTTGTTATAGGAGAATTCAGCAAATGGGAGGCACTTTTCCCAATTCTTGCCAAAGGATATAACACAGGCCCTGAGCATGTCTTCAAGGATTTGATTCACCCTCTCGGTTTGACCACCAGTTTGAGGATGATAAGCTGTGCTGAAGGAAAGATTTGTTCCCATGGATTGTTGGAGACTTCCCCAGAATTTTGAAGTGAACAGACTTCCACGATCAGAGATGATCTTCTTCGGAACACCATGAAGAGAGACTATCCGGGATATGTAAAGATCCGCTAGTTGACTAGCACGAATACTTTCCCGAACAGGAAGGAAGTGAGCAACCTTGGATAGACGATCCACCACTACCCATATGGCATCATTTCCCTTTGGGGTTTTGGGAAGTCCGGTAATGAAATCCATACCAATTTCATCCCATTTCCATTCAGGAGTAGATAGAGGTTGAAGAGTACCAGCTGGTCTTTGATGCTTAGCTTTTACACGACGACAAACGTCGCATTCAGCTACAAAGCGAGCGATTTCTCTTTTCATCCGGGTCCACCAGAATCTTTGGCGAAGATCTTGATACATCTTTGTACTTCCAGGATGAATAGATAAAGGAGACTCATGAGCTTCTCGGAGGATAAGCTCTCTCAGATTCTTTTTCTTCGGCACCACCAAGCGGTTACCAAAGTAGACAACACCTTGATCGTTGACGGAGAAACATTTAGCAGCACCGCTAGCAATGTTCTCTTTGATCTTAGTGATACCCAAATCACGCTTCTGAGCGGCTTTGATCTGGTCTTCAAGAGAGGGTTTCACCTCTAAGTTAGCAAGGAACCCCTGAGGAACAACTTGAAGATTGAGTCGTGCAAATTCCTCATGGAGGGCAGGTTGATGTTGCTTTAGCATCAGATTGTTGCAATAAGACTTCCGACTTAGCGCGTCAGCAACGACGTTGGCCTTGCCGGGCTGATAGTTAAGACCCAAATCATAGTCTTTGATGAGTTCCAACCATCTTGTCTGCCTGAGATTCGGATCCGGTTGGGTAAAGAGATACTTCGGGCTTTGATGATCCGAGTACAACTCGCAACGGTTACCGTAAAGGTAAGGTCTCCATTGCTTAAGAGCATGGACCACAGCTGCAAGCTCTAGATCATGAGTTGGATAATTGAGCTCATGTGGCTTCAACTGTCGAGAGGCATAGGCAACTACATGGCCATCTTGCATCAACACACATCCGAGCCCTTGAAGAGAGGCATCACAAAAGATGACAAAGTCTTTGCTTGTGTCCGGGAGGACAAGTACGGGAGCGGTAGTAAGCTTTATTTTCAGTGTCTGAAAACTTTCTTCAGCCTTTTCTGACCACTCAAACTTCTTATCTTTCTTGAGAAGATCAGTCATTGGTTTGGCAATCTTGGAGAAATTCTCGATGTATCGACGGTAATAACCCGCCAATCCAAGAAAACTCCGAATTTCTTTGGCTGACTTAGGAGTCTTCCAGTCAAGAACGGATTGAACTTTCTCCGGAATGACTGCAACACCTTTTGCAGAGACCACATGGCCAAGAAAGATGAGCTCTTGTAGCCAGAACTCACATTTAGAGAACTTGGCGTAGAGGCGATGTTCACGAAGCTTGGTCAACACCAAACGTAGGTGTTCAGTGTGTTCTTCTTCGGTTTTGGAATAGACTAGAATATCATCAATGTAGATGATGACGAACTTGTCAAGATACTCCATAAACACTGAGTTCATTAGCCGCATAAAAGTGGCTGGAGCATTAGTGAGGCCAAAGGACATGACGGTGTACTCGTAAAGACCATAACGAGTCATGAACGCCGTTTTTGGAATGTCCTCCGTTCGGATTTTGATTTGATGGTAGCCTGATCTCAAATCCATCTTGGAAAAGACTGTGGCACCACTCAATTGATCGAAAAGATCATTGATTCGAGGTAAAGGATACTTGTTCTTGATGGTTACTACGTTGAGCGGCCGGTAATCAATAACCAGACGCGGAACATTGGTATCCCTCTTCTTGACAAAGAGTGCGGGACATCCCCAAGAAGAAGTACTGGGTTGGATGTATCTTTTCCCTTCTAACTCTCCTAACTGCTTCTTCGAGTTCAACCAACTCTTCTCGAGGCATACGATAAGGACGTCGAGAAACGAGGAGCGATTCCAGGAACCAGCTCGATGACAAACTCCACACTTCGATCAGGTGGCATGCCAGGTAATTCTTCCGGAAACACATCAGGGAAGTCACAAACCACCGGAACATCAGAAATTTCAAGCGGAGGTAAGATATCAAGAGCATACAGCTCAGCATCAGGAATATGTACTGCTGATGGAGCTGTTGCTAACGAAGACCAATACAGGATGGAGCTTCCAGAAAGATCGGTTAGAGTGAGAGACCTGGCTGCACAATCAATGACAACCTGATATTTAGCTAGCCAATCCATGCCCAAAATGATATCAATGTCGGTTGACTTGAGGGCAATGAGGGGAATCGGAAAAAGAAGATATCCAATCTCGATTTTATTCCCACGACTCACCATAGCGGTATACCAACTAGAACCAGGGGAATGAACCACTAGAGGGGTAGACATAACCTCAAAAGGAATCTCATGCAACTGAGCAAACTCTTGGGATATGAATGAATGTGATGCTCCAGAATCAAACAGAACTGTAGCTATAATGGAGTTGATTCGAAGCGTACCCATTATGACGCTTGGATGCTGCTCGGCTTCTTCAGCAGTGACATGGGTCAGACGACCATGACCAGCAACTGGAGGCTTGGTAAACTTCTTTGGTGGTGGAGCACCATGAACAGAAGTATTGTGTGGGCACTCTTTCATGTAGTGACTAGGTTGACCACAAGTGAAGCACGCACCACTGCTTGGAGTACCCATAGCGGGACGATAGTTTGTTCCACCAGCATTGCTTGGAGGAGCACTTGGAGTTTGGGCACGAGGAGCATAACCAGATGACTTTGGTGCATAAGGAGCACGAGGCACAGCACTGTATGGAATGAAAACACGACGGCGCTGATTGCCTGATCCAGAAGGCTGAGAATTATCTCGAGGACGTTTGCGAGTTTCCTCATACTCCACTTTTCCTCTTTCTGCCTTCATAGCCTTGTTGACAAGATCTTGGCAGGTTGGGAAGTCAAAGAGATGAAGATCTCGACGAAGTTCAGGATCCAGTCCCTTGCGGAACAAGGCTTGCTTCTTGGCATCAGTGGACGTCTCTTCAGGAGCATAGCAGGCAAGGCGATAGAAGTTACCTTGGTAGTCACATATAGAACCACTGCCCTGCTTTAGCTTCAGAAACTCTTCCCTTTTCTCGTCCATCAGACCCTCTGGGATATGATATGCACGGAAAGCAGCTTTGAACTCTTGCCAAGTCACGACATGATCGGCAGGCTGCATCAACAGGAAGTTTTCCCACCATGAACCAGCAGCTCCTTCAAGATGATAGGTGGCAAAGTTCATCCAATCTGCTTGAGCAGCGTGGGCAACCTCAAGCTTGCGCTCAATGGTGCGGAGCCAGTAGTCAGCATCAAGTGGCTCAGTGGAATAGCTGAACACTGGTGGGGTGAGGCGGATGAAGCTTCTGATCCCCACTTGTTCCTCATGACGTTGAGCTGTGTTACGCTCAATCCTTTCAAGGAGTCGTATGTTGTCCGCACGATTGGCTTCATACATGGCCATAAGTTGGACCATAGAAGGAGGAGGAGGAAGGTCAACATTCTCCTCGGGAACATTTCTGCGGTTAGCGCCATGGTGTTGACCACGACCAGCACCACTTCTAGTACCGCCTGACATCCTGAGGAGAAAACAAAACAAAACCATGAGACATGGATTCACCGGAAAGATTCAACAAGAGGATAGCATGT
Source organism: Lolium rigidum (assembly GCF_022539505.1). NCBI lineage: Eukaryota > Viridiplantae > Streptophyta > Magnoliopsida > Poales > Poaceae > Lolium > Lolium rigidum. The sequence continues at coordinate 110,395,447 of NC_061510.1, forward strand.
ACCGAATGCAATGAACATGCTGAAGGACAGGACATGTGATATGAAGATATATCATCGTATTGATCATAGTAGTTGAAAAAGCATACCAAACGTATACACTACCAACCGACTCACAAACCATGAAGATGGAATGCAAAGATGACATACCATCACCATATCTCATAAAGACAAACAATTGGATGCTAAGCACCCGAAGCAAGAATAAAGGGAAAATGCTTCAGATTAACTGAGGCATCATGGAAACTCTGAGACAAACAACCAGGTACGGAGTACTGGAGAAAAATAACCCAAACCCGTGTATCCTAAAGATTTGAATTGATAGGAAAGAAGTGAAACCTTTTTCCAATCAAAACCAGATAAGATGACTCAGCATTAGAGTGACACCAGATAAGGAGTAAAAAGAATCCTATTCAGAGTTTTTGCAAATAATCTTTAGCTTTCAAATAGTTTTCACAACCACTAGACTCAACATCGACCAGTTAACAAGGGTTTCCTACAGGCAGTCCTGCTCTGATACCAAAACCTGTGGCACCCCCGGGATCAGGGTTAGACAAATACCAGATCTTCGTCCGACATAAGCCTAACCTCGAGCTCGAGAGACTACGATGAGAGAATCGGTAACACAACGGTGACTCTACGACTCAAAAGAAAATATTACAACTCTTAGCGAGTAAGATCCAAATTATTACACGCGAGAGGTCAACTGACCCAACATTCAACAAGCAACGGAAGCAAATTATGTTATTCTAAATAACAAGATAGCAAAGGAGCTTAAGAAGCCATAACATAAAGCGACGTCCCAGTCCATAAGTCTCGAGCTGCTGCACGGGAACCCCAAACTACTAGTCGATGTTAACGTAGAAACCACCTTCGGCTGCAAGCAACTTCATCCGAAACAAAAGTATGCAAAGCTGAGTACGGGGACTCAGCAAGACTTAGTACAACCTTTTAGCAAAGCGGGTATGCGGGCTTTACGTGGAGCTTCTTTTGCGTAAAGCCAGTTTTCCTTTGTAAGACAGGAGAGAGGAGAAGCTCGACTACTCAGAACCTTTAAAAGGGGATAAGAGAGCGATATCTCTATCTCTATTTGATCATCATATTGTATCCACGAATCTTCATCTCGAACCACTATCCTCGGACTACCCCCTCAAAACCCGAAGAAGGTATCCAGTAAACACACATTGGTTGCCAAGTTTTACGATCGGGATCATGTTCTCTATGGTCTCCACGTCCGTTCCCAAGTCGTCCATAACCGCGGACACGGCTTTTCGAAAAGATTTAACCCTGCAGGGGTGCACAATTTTATCCACACGCGCCAACCGACTCTTAGTGCCAATGTTTGAGCTCTCTTCCTTGGAAAGCCGACAGAGGGTGGTTGACCACGACCTTTACCTTGCTGTCGCCGAGACCATGAGTCACGCGCTAAGGATTGTTCCGCCGTAACGGGTCAAGTCCCGAAGTCGGTCCTTAACGATGTGTGCCGAGGTGGGTTTCCCCGAGAGGCCGCAACCTCCGACCACCTAGACCACGCTTACCTACACTGTTATGTACCTTTTCCCCCAAGCAAAAATGCAATGCATATGTCCGGGTAAAGCGCAAACTATGTGACTCATGGAATCTACTAGGCAAGTTATTGAGTCGAGAGGGTACCATAATAGGGCCTCGTGTGGTTGTACGCTCGGTCTTGGTTCAAGAGGCGAGAACTCGCATCCTAGGGTCGGCGGAAACGAAACAACCCACCACATCCCAATGTGGCCTTTCGTCCGAGCCTTTAATCATGTTTAACACTCATCTCTATACTTACCACGTCAACCTGTCATGCTAGATTTATTTCATTGTAAGGCTCCAGTCCGAAGACCGGAGTAGTAGCGTAACAAACTAAGCATGGCTAAGCATAAAGAGATAAAGGCTCTCGCGACGCACACATGCCAAACCTAGGTATGCTAGGAGCAGTGGATCAGGGTATTGAGGCTACAAAGGTCGGACATGCAACAGATAGGGTAACTCTACCTATCGATAAAAGATAGTTGAATCGTGTGCAATATGTAGGAACCAGAAGTAAAAGCATTTCGAAAACATATATGAACCAGGCTAGGGCTTGCCTTGTCCCTCAGCTGACGAGTAATGTTCTTCGGTGGTGTTGACGTCGGACTCCGGCTCAGATCCTATTCGCGAAGAACCAAATACCGGAAAGGGAAATAAACATTCAAGACATGGCATAATGCAATGCGCATACAATATGAATGATATGTCATATTAGAGGAATTAAGTAAACCCTAGGTGCATCGTCAGATTAAAGGGGGTTCCGGCATCGGACACCGCCATATGAGAGGGGTTCTTTTAAGGTTTCACTACATTTGCAAGTTCAAAGGTTGTAATGATGTATGAATTACTCCTAAACTTGTAGAGAATGTTTTTCTGAACATTTTGATATATTATACATATTTTTCTAATTAAAAATGAATTAGTTATGAATTAAACAAGATTTAATCAATTTCTGGAATTTCCGGAAAATAATAAATGTATGACAAGTTGGACCCATTGTCGGCATTTTAATATTTTAGAAATGATTAAAATCCTGACGAGGCAGACCCCACCTGTCATACAATTAATTAAAACAGAAAATAACAGAAAATATAAAAAGAAAAGGTCGGCTGACGTCATAATGACGTCAGCACGACGTCATGGTGGCCATGGCCGGCCAGGTCGGGCACGGCCTGGGCGATTGAGCGGCCGGGAGGACGCGCTGCTGCGCGCGTTGGACGCGCACGAGGCTGGCGAACCTCCTGGGAGCGGCGCCGCCCGCCAATGGTCGCCGGAGACGGCCGGCGGCGAGGTCGCGCGGCGGCAGATGCGGGCGCACGGTGGGGGAACGGACCAGAGGGAGAGAGAGAGCGCGGAGGGGTGCGTTAGCACCGTGAGCTCACCACGGAGCTGCTGGTGTCGACGGCGAGCGCGGGGGAGGTCGGAGTCGCCGGCGAGGGGCGGCGGTCTGAGCCACGGGCTCCGGTCGATTCGGCCGCTAGGGAGCTTCCCCGCTGGCGCCGCTTGGTGGAGGAGGACGGGGGCGTTGCGGCGAGTCTCGTGGTGGCGTCGGCTTCGCGCGGGGAGGAGCGGAGCGACGGCGACGGTGAGCTCTGGCCGGCTAGGGTTTGCCCGGCGAGCGCGCAGAGAGGAGGGGAGGAGAGAAGTGGCGAAATGGGGGTTCTCCCCTAGCGGCGGCGGGCCTTTATAGGCGTCCAGGGGCGGCGGGGAGCATCCGGGCCGCCGGCAGCATCGGGTGGCCGGAGCAGCGCCACCGAGCTGCCTGCCTGCGTGCGGGGAAGAAGACAAGGGGGAAAATTTGCCAAAACCCCCTGGATTTTAGGGTTTTCTTTAAAAAAATAAAAACAGGGGCAAATTTTGGGATTTTGAGGGTATTTTAACCCCAATTTGGAGAGAGTTTTTGCACAAATTTTTGTTAGAGCAAAACTATAACATTAGCAACATTGTTTCAACATATTTTTGTTTCAAAATTTCTCAAATTAAATGCAAATGCATGCATGCACATGAACAACCAGCAACATTATTTGATTAACAAAGTTGGTCTGTTACAGTTTACATATTGTAATTATCGCTTGAGTTTAGCAAATGGTAAAGGAAATGGAATTGGTTCATGATTTTATGTGTATGATGGTGTTTTAGGGTTTAAGAAAAGTGGTTGTCTTAATTCTATATCCCCTAATCTTACTTAACAAAATCTTGTTTGAATTATTCAAAATAAATCCTAGGCTCATCAAATTCAATTCACTTGCTAAGGTGATGGTTCATTTATGAAATAACATTCCATTTGGGCAACTAAGCAAATTCTTTGGGAGACAAAATAGGATTGGAAATTGGTTTCACTCTACTCACCAAATGGCATCTAGTCCTTAATTATATATGGCTTGGTTTATACTTGTGATCCATGATACACAAGTTAGGACATAATATTTTATGTGGGGTGGATTCTATTTAAAAGGTTTAGAGCTTTGCATAAGCTTCACTAAATTGAAGTATAAATAGGCATGAGGTATGGCATGGTTCTATTTATGATCCAAAGTGATCCTTGGATTGGAATTCAGATGTGGTCTAGGGTTTTAGTGGTGATCACCCATGTGATACACAACTAAGATTAGTATATGAGCATAAGCTTTGGTTATGTTTCACTAATAGAACATGGCTCTCACCTCCAAGATTAAAGGTTGGTTTGAACAAGTAGGATTTAATACTACTCTAATATTCTCTAGGATGGACATGGATATATAAGTTAGCATCTATAACCACTCTTACTTCTAAATGTCTTGGAAAATCCTAAGATCCTACTCAAGAGATGATGATATGATCCTCTAAATATATGGTTTGCCTAGGAATTCTACCTTGGTATCTTATGTAGCTTGTTCTTTTGGAAATCTGATAAACCTGCATCTTGTGGCATGCCTCCACCTCCTAGCTTCTTCATCTTGATCCTAACTAATGCATGGAGTGGCTCTATGTGTTGGTTTTCATGTATCATGCTACAAGATGATCAAATGGATGAAGGGTGTGGCTCCTTTTATAGGCTTGGGCAAGCTCTAGTGTCATGACACATAGGTGGGTGACTCTTGTTTTGGTTTGATGAGTAAGGTGCTTGGTTGTCATGCCCTCATCCATAGCAATCCTTTGAGCATGAGGTGGCAAATCTTGGGATGCAAGTCATGTAGATATTTTCATCCTATGTGGCATGATCATTATCCTCTCATATGATTTATATTTGGATAGCCAAGTGGCATTTGTTACTAAATATCTTGTGGATGGTTTTATTATTGTGAATGAGGCACTATATCATATTTAATTGGCTTTATATTATAAAATTGGTCAAAAGGTCAATGTTGAAGATTATACCTCAATTTTGGATAGTTGGGTTTGATTTCAGCAAGGCATGGTCATATGAGTTTCAAAATACTCATAGTTAGTTTTATTCAAATAGTTTGAACTATAATTCGTAATGTAAATGGATTTAGTTTTATGATATTCCATATATTTAATAAGTTATGATTTAAATAAGAATGTGTGGCCTTTATGCAATTTAGACCCTGTGATTTACCTTATTTATTAATAAGTTTAGAATTGAATTATATTACACACAAAATTAGTTGAAGATACACCATGAGAATCATGGTAGAAACATTTATTTAGTAAAAGACATGGAAAAGATAAATAAAGAATAGTTTCTTAATTATTCATGTGTTGTTGTAAGGAATGTCATGTTGAGATCTTTTATAGAATCTTGTAGTTGACCCTTACTTAAGGTGTTGTTTGTTGTAAAGCTAATTCCATTTGATCTAGCTCATAGATCAAATCATCTCTACCCAAAACAGGGTTTTAGTAAAGATCACAGTGAAGTTTATAGCGCTTGACTTGATGATCTACTTCAATTCCAGCAAGTCAAGTGAAACTTCGATTCATCGTGGTAAGTTTTATTTGAAAGCGTGAAAATTCCCCGGATTTTCTATGCATGAATGCAATGCACACTTTGGTGTTCTCTCCTTTTATAGCCTCTAAACCTGGGATATTACAGCTTCCGTGGGTGGTCCTCCTCCCGGTTATGTCGCGGTCCTACATCTCCTCCCCTCTGGTGGAATGCAACTTCTTGTCTTGTCTTGCGGCTAACAATTGAGGTGCATATCCTGGAGAAATCCTTGCTTTGGTTTGTGTCTGAGCCGACCATGATGGCACTAGATTGGGGTCATTAAACCTTGTTGGGGCATGGTTCTGGAGAGGCAGCTCATGTCAACTTCTTGGTGTGGTTTCGAGGCAAAGCTTTGTGATGGTGATGCATGCGCGCTCTGTTTCCTTGGTGAAGGTGTCATAAGTGAACCTCATGCTACTTTTCTAGTGGTGGCAATTGGACTAGTATGACGCCCTTCGAATTTATTTATTGTTGGATGTGCAAGCTTAGCTAATTCAATGGTAATGGTAGTGGTATTTTCGCGGGCTTGATGTTATTGGTGCAATCTTTGTTGATCGCCCCCCTTTGATAGCGTAGGTCGCCTCCTCAAGTCGCAATTGCTTGGGGCTATCCCTTTGGCTGAGTTCTCGGTCAAGGTTCCTAACGTTTGTGGAATCTCGGTCTTGTAATCCCATTCGATGGCCTTGGCAGGAACTCCTTCGATTTATGGCACTCAATCAGCCGCACAAGCTTCGTGTCAACATCAGTCTCTTGATGAAAGGGTCTTAGACTATACCAACTTCACTCATTGATCATCTTATATTCTCATGGTTTGCCACATATAGTGGATAGTCTACGTGCAAGCACCTGATGGTGTGCTGCAATCTCTGTGGTCTTGGGACTTTGATACCCTTCGATGGGGTTAGTGGCACTCCTCAAGGCACTTCATATGCATTCTTCCTAGTGATGGTTGTCAACCCACCCCTCCCCAGTTGTGTGTGTTGGTTTTGTTTTGTCTCTCCCTCAGTTCATCTCTGTAAGAATTTGGTCCACTTGAACCCATCTTATAATAGGTGATAAAGACTTTTAGTCCAGTATTGAATATAATTGAGGTGGAGGGTCTTCTACCTCCCCCAGTGACCATTCATTTCTTTTCAAAAGGAGATGCCACAAGTTTGACCTATAATGTTAAACTCCCCTCCCTAAAATTACCAACCGGTCTACAGCTAACATATTGAAGATAGACGTAGGCTGACCGTGCAATAACTTAGCACTAATCCTCACACGCAAGGGCGCGGACCTAGTGTGCCTCTAGTCCGGGTGGTCTCTTGGGCTTGCCGACAGCCCAAAGCTTGCATTTTATTATTTTTATAGCAACTTTTGCTGAAATTTTCAAATATTAAGCTTGTTTGCGCATGCTTCCGGAAGTTTCTTCTTCTAGCACTGCTCACACACATCGTACTCTCTTAGTTTTTTAAGATGCCACCATGAATATATATTTTCTACATTTACAAGGCCACTATCTTCTTAAGAAAATTGATTAGTTTTCCACCGTAGACTGATACTTATTAATGTGGACATCACATGCAAACAAAGATAAACATGCACCACATGCAATATAATTAATTAGCCACAACAAAAGAGGTTTTATCAAACTGTTAATCATGATATTTATTAGTAGTTAACTTTTTTTTCTTGGTATCTAAAAAATGAGATAATGAACTTGTATAAAAAATGGGGGAAGTACTCAAAATGGGCCCATGCTATTTCCACACACAAATTAACCCATGAAAAAGATATGTAAGCTTATAACATAATGGTGCGAACAAAAGGACCTTCCCGACCCCTTCTCCTCTCCCGACCCTATGCGGCCGCTGCCAGGACGCACCGGGCAGCCACCAGCTGCCGGCCCTCAACCCCCTCTTGTGTCCTCCTCCATCGGCGGGCAAAATCCCAGTGGCGCGGCGGAGGACCTCGGCGGGCTTCCCAAGATCTCAGGCGCCGACGGACCCTCTCTGATCTCCCGCGGTGTTGGCGGGCAGTAACGGTCAGTAGGCTTCGGTGTGGATCCGCGGGTGGCAGGGATGGCAGGATGCGGCGGTTGGCACGCTCGATCTGGGGCCTTGCCTATGATCGGTGGCCCTCTCCCAAACCTAATGTCTTTTCTCGCCATCGGCCAGTCGCATCGTGTGGAGGCCCTTGGGCGGCCGTGGATGGCCAGTTGCGTGGGGGCTCGGCCTAAATATAGGTGGTTATCCTATGATCCCTCTCACTCCATGATGAAGAACTGCTTGTTGCATGTTTTCATTGACCTGGCTAGAGCGTCGAGTTTCGGAAGGCTTCACCAATGAACTCCAATGGTCAACATGCCGGAGGTTGCTGGATTGAATGGTATTCGGTCGTGTGCAACAATGTTTTTGCTGACCGTCCGGTTTCAGAGGGAGCGATGTGAAGCTCTACGGTCTGTTGCCATCGTGTGACATGTCTTTAATTCCATGACAAAGTCAGTCGCGGATAATGGCATGGAAGCCAAGATCTAATGAGTGGTAACGGTGGTTCGAGTCTTGGTGGAGATGAGGTTTTGGCTTTGTGATTCGTGACTTGGAGCAGCCACATCGGCTAGTGTGGCGACATCACATGATAAATTCAGAGTCTAAACTTGCAGGGTGAAAACTCAAGGTCTAGGCTTAATTTGATGTGTGTGATAATTACCTTATTGAAGGCATTTTTTTATGAGCGCGGACTTTATCCTGGGTGAACACCTATTATCACGCACCATTACAGTATTTTTGCACTGTTTCCTTCTTAAAGGTGTCGCTTTTGGAGAAGATGGGTTTCTGGTACTGTTTTGGTTGTGTTCGACCTGCTGCTACAAGGAACATCCTAATGTCTTGGGTATTATTAATCTTCATCTTCAGAACAAGGCATTGCTATTGAAACATCTGGACAAGTTTTATAATAATGCTGATATACCTTGGGTTAAGCTGGTTAGAGATGCTTATTATCATGATACAGTTCCCATGCTATCACTTTGTTTGGGTCCTTTTGGTGGAGAGATGTGCTTGGTTTGGTTGACACATGGAGGAATATGTTGCAGGGTGGCCTCTGGATCAGTTGTTTATTCTGGGATGATAAATGGCATAAGGATCTGTTGTCTACAATGTATCCTCATCTTTATTCCTATGCTAAGGACAAATTAATTTCTGTTAAGGAATTTCTCAGTCTGACAGTTGTTCATGAGGCTTTTCATTTACCCCTCATTGTTGAAGCTTTTGCTGATTATAATGCATTACAAGATTTGTTGACTGGTACAGATCTGACAGAGGGCAGTGATAGCTAGTGTTATCAGTTTAATAAAGGAATTTATTCTTTCATTTCTTTTTACAAGCAACAATTTAGCTCATTACAAAATCACCTTCCTTCCAAGATGGTTTGGCAGTCCAAGTGTATGTCCAAGCACAATTTTTTTTGCATGGTTGATTATTCATGAGAGGATTAACACAGAGGATATGATCATTAGGAGAGAGTGGAAGAGAACTGATGACAATGATTGTGTTTTGTGTCACCAGCATGTACTTGAGGATTGGAAGCATCTGTTCTTCACTTATCATAGTTCCAGAATCTGGAATTATTTACAGATTGAGTGGAGGATTATTCAGTGGCACAGAGTTTTTCTTTTGCAAAGAAAAGTTTCAAAGGTCCCTGTTTTACTGATGTGGTTATTCTGGCTTTGTGTTGGATATCACCATGCTGAAGCATATGGTGAAGGGTTCTACTGCTGACTCCTTTTCATCATGGATTAGTTCACTCTTGTAATTTCTTTCTTGTACATATCCCGTATATATTGTGTAGTTTGAGTTTTGATTAATAAAGGGCTACGGGGGCTTCCCCTGCAGTAGAAAAGGTTTTTTTTTTAAGGAACAAATCACTGTAGCGGGACTTTTCTTTTATGTAATTTTGTTGTTGTTGTTGTTGTTGTTGTGTCCATCGTATTGCCGTTAGAGGGCTGCGTTGTTACAGAGGCTGGGTGTAATTGGTAACTTCGTGATATTAATATATTCTCTTTGTCGAAAAAACATGCAACATAATTAATTTGCCCGGAATAAAAGAATTTTTTCGAAGGGTCAAAATTTTATTTACTCCTTTTGTTTTGCTGGTATATTGAAAAAATAAGATGGGGCAATAGCCCTATTTCCACACACACACACACACACACACCAATTAAGTCACCGAAAGCTGACTTTTCTTTTGAACAAACTGGAAGCTGACTCCATGCGAGGAAATCAAGCAATAGCTAGGGACGATCGATCATCCTACTCAGAACCAACACAGGAGTAGTACAGTACTATCATAGCAAGTAGACCGTACGTACGAAAATCGCATCACATGATATCCCAAGGACAGAGCCTGAAATGATTGTGTCTAAATTGGTTTGCACTACGACTTGTCACCTTCGAGAGGTCAGGTTATTACTCCAATATATTCAAGGACCGAGTCAAAAGATACTTTGATCTGGGTGGCCACACCACATTCAGTCGATCAGTTTGAGTCCAACTTTCCAAGCAGCTTGATTAATTTTTTTTTCCTTTCACGATCTCAGGCACGTGCGTGACAGTAACCCTGTCGATCTCGATCGTGCGAGTGGGTACGCGTGTGCGTGTTCCGTCCAGTTCCTCGTCTTTCACCCTCCATCACCTTCCCATCTGCGTTCCCGATCTGGTGTGATCTTTGAAAGAAGCCCCTGCCGTCCAAAAAGGTCCGCCGTACATATTGCGTTACTGTGATGCTAATCACCAGCAATGACTGTACTAGCTATCATGAAATTTTGCGCACGATCGAGTTGTTGATAGGCCAAAAGGCGATGGGCAGCTGCGCTGTCTGATATCATCTTCTATTTTTCGCAATGTGAATCGATGAGAGATTGCAGATCGAGGAAAGGGAGGGAGGCATAAAATGTCATGGGCACAAGAGGAAACCATTTCCCTGTTAGTGCCAGTCCACTTGGTTGCCAAATTGGACGTGGGGCGATATTATCCTCTCGATCGATTGATCTTCCTTCGTTTGATCCACAGAAACATGGTTGATCTGGGGCATCTTGAAAGCTACTTCCACAGTAGCTAATCTGTAAGGCGTCTGTATATCGTACCAGGTTGTTTAACTTGTGTTTTTGGATCGGAACTTCGAATAGAGATCGAGCCCCATGATCGCAAACACTGTATACATAATGGCCACTGGAGTGGAGGGAACTGGATGCTATACCTTTTTGGCAAGAAAATTATGGATCTATTAGTAATCATCAACAACATCACAAACAACTCTAACGATAATAAAATTTACAACTAGCTAGCTCTTTAAACCACCCAACAACGACTAAAGACACTAGTGCGAGCAGAAGACGCGCCGTTGTCTTCGGCCCTCCATCACCGGAGCCGAGTAAATCTTTTCGTAGTAGATCTTGTGTTGTAGTAAACAAACGAGAAATCATCGTGCTAATATCCCGAAGCACTGGGCACTAGAGCAGCAACCATCACCAATGATAATAAATATAGATCGAAAGAAACTAGCCTAAAACTACATCAACGAACACGAAACCTGATCAGATCCTAGGAGATCCACCGAGCACATGAATCCACGCGGCCTCTACCAAAGCAAGGATACGGCGAGAATGACCTTATTCTGAATTCAAGATGTAGCTCCCACCTCGCCATCATGAAAAAAACAACGAATACAAATTAAACAAAGAATAGAAACCTCCTCGCCGGTAAGGGGCCGTGGTTCGCCACCAAGGCCACTAGAGACGGAGCGAAGCGGTGACGTCGTCGACGAAGGAGACAGAAGACCCTAGATGAGTTTTACACCCTCACGACCGCCTCTCTCTTTTCTTCCTTACGTGCCGGTGAATTTATGATATGCATTGTGTTGTACTAGATGCTAATTTTCATTATAACTCGCTAGTCAATTTTTTCCCTCCATGCTTCACATGGCATATGATATGGATGGTCAATTAGCATACACGTATATATTTCCTTTTTTCAATGAGAAATTACAGCATAACTAATTCCTGCTGCAAACACTAGCTGGCTAGCTGTTTTAGTGCGTGCTTCATTGATCAACATAGAAAACAAATCTGCACTCCCAACTTGTTGAATGCATGATTCACAGGTCAACATAAGACGAGTAGTACTATCACCTCTCTAAAGTTCATATATATCACCATAAGTATTGCTATAGACGTCAGTGCTAATTGCTAAAGAAGAGTCTATTCGATCTACATATATAGTATAGAGCTAGCTTTCGCCGACTGTATACGCACATGCGCAATTATTCGATGGTTCGCAAACGCCTGTCAACAAGTGTGCAGGAAGTGGAATTGACGACAACAATGAATAGCTAGGACGATACGCAATGAGCCAATGATCAAGCTTCGTCCTAATTTAGGGTTTAAATCGAACACACCTCCGTGAGCATAGTAGTGAGTATGAAAGTTTATGTTCAGAAAGAAAAGGAGAGTAGCAACGTTAAACGGCCGGTTAAGCCGGTCACCGGGCACATGTAACAGAAGAAAACATGTACAGTAGTTAGGCTGTAGCAGTACGATGGACTGAGATATCAATTGACCTTGATCAAGTTGTGCCAAAACGGTGTGTCGGCCACGTTCCCAATGCCAGCGGCATCGCATCGCTCGTCGATCACTTGCGCGTACGTGTGCCTCACGTTGCGATTGCATACACATATAGCCATATATAGTTGCTGCTGATTGCCAGAAAATGGTACGCTTTAATTAATTGATCGCCCAACTAAAAACGTACTCTCTTCCGGTCGGTTGTGTAATCAAAGGCTAAAGAGATCGAGCCTGTCGACTAACGGCGAGTCGCGATCGCATGGTACCTGCTGATTAATTCGTCAACTTGCATTTGAGCACAGGAGAAAAGAGAGATTTGCATACTCAATTCTGTACAGAATTATAGATCATTATGGCTTGACACGCCTATTATCTCGCGGACAGACTGAGGCTTCCTCGACTCTTGCTGGAGTGGACGTTGTGATACATAGATTACTCATAGTGAAAGTAACTTAGGTCGTAACATACATTCACATGATTGCCAATTACATATTTTGATGATATGATATGTTATTAAATGAGGAGAGAGATGTTTGTGTTACTAACTAGCTATGTCATACCTCCAACAAAAACTTTAACTATTATTTTGGTAAACAAATATAAGTTATTACCTCCGTCACGGTTTATAGGTACCTGCATGTAACCCTAGATCTTAAATTTGATCAATGTACTACAAGGTATATATATATTACAAAACATATATTATTAAAAAAATTATATGTTCTACTTTCTAATGATATAATTGTTTTATTATATAATTTATATTATATTGGTAAAACTGATGATCTAGAGATGCGGCATGCCCTTTAAACCGAGACAGTGGGATTATATACCATCAAAATTGTATCATAGAAAACTTCTTCTGAATATGAATTCAACGATATAATACCACAACTCATACTTCCGGAGAATGAATGAATCTACAAAAATAATAAATGAGGCATTCTAAGTTACTACAATACTAAAATTTTCCTCTTTCTTTAGTGAATTCAATCGACTATTATACTATAAGGAATATATAGCGTACATATGCCTCACTATGATACTATATACTTACCGTGAAGGTAATAAGATAAAGTAGCATACCATGAGTAGTCATATAGGTTTGGTTCCCATTTGCTGGATGCTAGCTGGGTTAATCAATGATGATCGTAATATCGAATCGATCAAAGGGCTAGGTGCAATCCCAAGTTGGGTGGGCATCAGATTGAACAAAACTGCTCGATTCAACAATTTACAAATTTTGGTTGTTAGGTATGTATAATTCTGGGCGCGAAGACACGACTAGAGAACACAATAACTTTTACAATGCTTTATATTTTGTTCTCATCCATTGCAATGAATAAAAATTAGTTAAATTTTACTATAAAACTACAATGTGAGGGAACACATGTGGTACATTGTAGAAAATAGTCATCACATAATGTTTTAACAAGAACATCTCTTAACTGAGGAAAGACAAATTCCTCTTCTCTTCATCATCTCTTCTCCAATTTAAATAGATCCGACGTGGCAACTTTGACTCTGCTGAGATAAAACGATGGGCTATCAAAAAAAAAGTAGAGGAGGTGGGATGGGCAGTTGGTGAGATTTAGTATGAATTGTACTTGGATGATAGTTGGAGCCAGTGGCTCTCCTAAGCTTTCTCATCTAGAACGTTAACCCCTAGGGAAGAGGATCAAGCTGGCCCTTACCAATAACTTGATGCAATTTCTTCCTGTTGCCTGCCAAAACCCACCGGCGAGCAGTGTTTAAGCAACACGAAGAGCCGGGAGGCTGCCAAGACTGCTGGTGGGCCCTGGTCCCTCGACGTCGTCCCGCAATGTTCCGGCACACGTCCTGGCGGTTGCAAGGGCGTGCCACCTGACCTATACCTGGTCAGGAAGGTGTTGGATTGCTTCGATTAGTCTCCTGCATGGTAGACACGTAAACATTAAATACGAGCCCGATCGGCTCTCAGGTTGCCTCTGTGGATCGGCTCAAAGAGCCGATTGCCCCATGGTTCACGTTGGGTTTACGATGACATGGGGATCCTGCTTGATCAATAGAAAGTTAAACCAATCCACGACAGTTTAGGGTTTTCACCGCATGATCGGAACATCCTACGCGTAGTTGAGCCTAATAGACACGAAAGATAATGGAAAACTAACCCTAAAAGAGGCCTAAAAACCAACATTAAGTCAATTCCCGGAACAATCCCTCTTAGGACTAATCAACCATACCTTACGCACTACCGGATCGTTCAACCCGTTTGCAAGGCCTAACCAGACAGATATTAAACTAATCCTTAAAGAACAAGGAGCAACTATAACAGATTGGATCTACTAAATAACGAACAAGCAAGGTGCTGCCCTTACACCTAGATAGGTATAAGGGCAGCTAGATATCGAGGGACGGCATAACTAAGCAAATATGTATAAGAAAAGCATCAATGCAAGCCCCAAAACATCAACGATAAGTAGTGCTACTCGCCATCAACAACGCTTCAGCACGAGCAACACAAGATAACGAATAAACGTATACTGCCTAGATCGCAAGATGCGATCTAGGCAGCATGATGCTTACCCGGAAGAAACCCTCGAAACAAGGGGTGGCGATGCGCCTGGGTTGTGTTTGTTGTGAACGTGATTGTCCTCCTTTCTCAATAACCTTAGGTACAAATTTATAGTCCAAGGGACTTTCTAATTCGAACGTACACCTAACCGTGTACCGGTTAAAATCTATCTTTTAATTCTAAACTAAGATATGCAATCTACTATAATACAGATACACGGGCAATCTAGCCCAAACTCTTCGTGCAAGGCCGCTTCAGAGACACTCCACGTGTATATCCTTCAAGCCCATCTCAATTACGGCCCATCTCCTGATTTGGCCAAAATCCGGTGATAACACTTCCTTAAACCCTTAGAGTGAAATGTAGCAAAACAAAGACTGACATTACCCCATTATATACGCACTTAAAAATCGACAGGTAAAAAAGAAATACAACCGAGAATTAGGAATTAACACCATACTTTTTGTTAGATTATTAGGCAATTTCCGAGTGAGATTAATTATCGAAAGCAACATTACAAATGCACAAGCATACTTAACCATACACATCAGACTAAGCACATGCATCAGATCTGAACATGGAACAAGTAGCAGTGCAAAGTAGGAGAGAAAAAGCACGTACATCGCGACCGGGAAGGTCGCACCAGCAGCACCACCATGGGAATCGTTGATGTCGCCCATGGTGTCGTCGGAGTCGTCAAGGAAGCAGTCGAACCGGCGAAGAAGAGCACGAACAGTAGCGAGCAGTCGCGCCAAGACGCTCTCCAAAAACCTTTTCTTCGTGAGAGAGGCAGACTAGAGAGTTCTGGAGAATTGACTCCAGATTTGTTCTGTCTCCTGGTATAGCCTGAGAGGAGGCAGGGACACACGCCCGACCGCGTTGCCACGCGTTGGAAGCCAGGGACACGCGGCGAGCATGCACATGCAGGTCGACACTTAGGCTTCCTTGAGTGTGTCTCGAACTTAAACTCGAACTCGAACTCGAACTCGAGTCACAAAACGCGATGTGCGTGACGAGACGAGGCGAGGCGGGGCGGGGCGGGGCGGGCGGAGGAGGAGGAGTGCGCGAGGGCTCCTTCTATTCTTACTCACTTGGAAGGACTAGAACAGCATCCCTTATATACCACTCCAACTCACTCCCAACTAGCAATGTGGGACTAAACTTTTGTCCCCCAAGGCTGTCCCAAGCTGCCAACATGATGGGCCTTGAGATTTCAGGAATTGTAGACTACATGGGCTGCGTTACTTGGCTGCAGCCCATCTACATTCAACAATCTCCCACCAGATCTCATATGCACATCAGATGGCACATTAGTTCCATTCACTGTTTAATATACCTGCACTTCTGTGGAGACTGTTAAGTTGAACTTCCACTTAGGCAATGAGCTACGCTTGACTACAACTGAACAATGTACTATGCCTTGAATTGTCAGTCTTTGTGCAGCAAGTTTCACTCAATACCGGCACCGTACTAGGCTACCATAGCCTTCCCCTCGGGTGGAGCTTATAAGTCATACTCATCGGCCCTTCATGAGCTTACTAGAGATTCACCCAAATATCCCACACTATGACCAATAGTGTCACTCGTATAGGTGTGTTCTTCAAAGATCGCCCTGTAGGACAGCGTCTTCGCTCATCAAGAGCCGCACATAACACATTAAGACATTGTCAACCTGCCTTACAGTAACTATGAGAGCATTTGCTTCTGCAGCGGAGTGGGAGTATGTAAATTATTCTCTCAACTCAGTTGTTCCAGTTTGTTTTCCCAAGTCCTACTTCACGGAATTTCCGATCACATAGGTTGGGTTACCCCCTCGGCAACTCAAGTGGGTCTCAAACCCATCTCCCTCAATGCAAGGTCTATCATATTTCTTGATAGTCCTTTTGTGAAAGGATCTGCCAGATTCTTAGCACTTTGGACATAATCCAATGCTATCACACCGGAGTTTTTCAATTTTCTGACAGACTTCAATATCCTCTTGACATGTTTGGAACTTTTCATATTATCCTTAGAACTTTTCACTTTGATAATCACAGTTTGATTATCACAATTCATGAGGATAGCCGGTATTGGTTTTTCAACCATAGGCAAGTCCATCAAGAGCTCACGAAGCCATTCTGCTTCGACGGTAGTTGTATCTAATGATGTGAGTTCTGCTTCCATAGTTGACCTCGTTAAGATGGTCTGCTTGCAAGACTTCCAGGAAACAGTGCCACCACCATGAGTGAAAACATATCCACTTGTGGCCTTCATCTTAGCATCTGATATCCAATTGGAATCACGATACCCTTCAAGTCCTCTTGGATACCCGGTATAATGAATTCCATAACTCATGGTTCCCTTTAGATAGCGCATCACTCTCTCAAGAGCATGCCAATGATCATCTCCCGGGTTGGCCACAAACCGGCTAAGTTTGCATACAGCAAACGAGATATCATGCCTCGTAGCGCAAGCTAAATACATGAGTGAACTAATGATTTGAGAGTATCTTAATTGATGTTTAGTTGCCTTTTCATTCTTTCGAAGCAAGACACTAGGATCATAAGGTGTGAGAGAAGATTTGCAATCAGCATAGCCAACAATCTGCTAAACACCTTCTCAACATAATGAGATTGCACAAGTGTAATCCCATTATTCCCATCTCTCAATACCTTGATGTTCAATATAACATCAGCTTCTCCAAGATCTTTCATCTCGAAACACTGAGATAAGAAGGTTTTTACCTCCTCAATCACTTTGAGACTTGTCCCAAGAATTAGTATGTCATCCACATAGAAACATAGGACAACTCCCTCACCCCCATCATGGCGGTAGTACACACATTTGTCAGCTTCATTAACAGCAAAGCCCACAGATGTTAAAGTTCTTTCAAACTTCTCATGCCATTGTTTGGGCGCCTGTTTAAGACCATACAAAGATTTCTTTAATTTACACACCTTTCTTTCTTGACCTTCTAGTACGAAACCATCAGGCTGTTCCATGTAAATTTCCTCGTCCAACTCTCCATTTAGGAAAGCCGTCTTAACGTCCATTTGATGAACAAGAAGACCGTGTGAGGCAACCAATGATAGTAGTACTCGTATTGTGGTCAATCTCGCCACAGGTGAGTATGTATCAAAGAAATCTTCACCTTCCTTTTGGGTATAGCCTTTGGCTACAAGCCGAGCTTTGTACTTCTCAATAGTACCATCAGCTCGAAGCTTCTTAAATACCCATTTACATCCTACAGGTTTGCCCCCATAAGGACGCTCAGTTAACTCCCACGTTCCATTAGCCAAGATGGAGTCCATCTCGCTTTGAACCGCTTCCTTCCAGTAGTCTGCATCAGGAGATGCGAGAGCTTCTGAAATGGTAGTGGGAGTATCATCCACAAGATACACAATGAAATCATTACCAAAAGACTTTGCAGTCCTTTGTCTCTTACTCCTCGTTGGAGCTTCATTGTAATCCTCATCAGAATTTGAACTCTCATCATCAGATTCGCTAGACTCCATAGGAGTTTCATGAATTGGATCAGATTCCCAACTAGATATGCCATGCATATCTCTCATAGGAAATATATCCTCAAAGAATGTAGCATCTCTTGACTCAAAGATGGTGCCAACATTCATGTCGTCCACTCCAGATTTCACCACAAGAAATCTATAAGCAATGCTATGGGCAGCATAGCCAAGAAAGACACAGTCCACGGTTTTTGGTCCAAGCTTTTGCTTCTTGGTGATTGGCAATTCACTTTAGCCAAACAGCCCCAAGTTCGTAGGTAGGAGAGTGTTGGTCTTTTCTTTTCCCATTCCTCATATGGGGTAATCTCTTTATTCTTGGTTGGAACACGGTTTAGGACATGACAGGAAGTCAATATAGCTTCCCCCCACCATTCCTTGGATAAACCCGAAACATCTAACATGGCGTTAACCAAATCTGTTAGAGTATGGTTTTTTTCCTTTCCGCAATCCCATTGGATTGTGGGGAATTGGGAGGCGTCCTCTCATGGATTATACCATGTTCCGCACGGAATAAATTGAAGTCATTAGAGAAGTACTCTCCACCATGATCGGACCGAACCCTTTTTTATCTTTCTTTCAAGTTGGTTCTCAACTTCAGCCTTATAGATTTAAAGAAATCAAGAGCCTCATCTTTAGTTTTCAGGAGATACACATAACAGTACCTAGTGGAATCATCAATCAAAGTCATAAAATATTTCTTTCCACCTCTTGTCAACTCACCATTCATCCACATAGATATGAATGTATGAGCTCTAGTGGTGCCAAGTTTCTTTCCTTCTGTTATCACCAGAATTTGACCAAGCCAGAGGTGGGCCGCGATCAAGATGGACTTGAAGATATGTACATCAGGAAATAGGTGAATCGGCCTTTATGCGCAGAGTTTGGGCTAGTTAGCCCGTGTATCTTTATATAGTAGGCTACGTAGAAGTTAGAGTTTATCTCGTGCACGGTTTGGTGCACGTCCACATTAGAAAGTCCGCTGGACTATAAATATGTATCTAGGGTTTATGGAATAAACAACAACCAACGTTCAACACAAACCAATCTCGGCGCATCGCCAACTCCTTCGTCTCGAGGGTTCCTCCGGTAAGCACCATGCTGCCTAGATCGCATCTCGCGATCTAGGCAGCACGAGCTCTGCCTAGTTGTTCATGCGTTGCTCGTGCTTGAAGCCTTTTTGATGGCGAGCAACGTAGTTATCATAGATGTGTTAGGGTTAGCATTGTTCTTAGTATCATATGCTTTCGTAGTGCAACCCTTGCGCATCTAGCCGTCCTTGTACCTCATCGTGGGTGCAGGGACGGCACCCGCTTGATCATCGTTTAGTAGATCTGATCCGTTGCGGTCGCTCCTTGATTCATCAAGGATTAGTTTAATATCTGCAATAGTTAGGCCTTACAAAGGGTTGGAGGATCCAGCGGCATGCGGGGTGTAGTTTGCTGCCCCTAGACGGGACGTTCCGAGGATCAACCTAGTGTTGGTTTTTAGGCCTTGTCTAGGGCTGGCTTACGATCACCGTGCGTGAGCGCGAGGCCCAATCGTGAGTAGGATGATCCGATTATGCGGTGAAAACCCCGGATCGTCGTGGATCTCATACGCTTTATCTTGATCAAGCGGGACCACCATATATTCGGCCACCTTGGACGAATCATGGGTGGATCGGCTCCATGAGCCGATTCACGGGACAACCTCGAGAGCCGATCGAGGCTCGTATTTAACGTGTACGTGTGTGCCCTGCGGGAAACTAAGCGAGGCATCATCCACACCTTCCCGACCGGGTATAGGTCGGGTGGCACGCCCTTGCAATTTGCATCGGCGCGCGACCGGGGAGGCTTTGCGGGCCGTCGCTCCGAGGGACCGGGGCCAGCCGCAGCCCTAGTTGTTCCCGGCTCTACGGTGTTGACCGATCACTCGCCCGCCAGTGGGTTTCTGACGTCAACACATTCTGGCACGCCCGGTGGGACAATCTTCAACATCCACCACATCGCCATCTACATCCAAGATGGCGGAAGAGACTCCGGTCACTTACGAGGACCTCACTGGCGAGCTCAAGAAGAAGTATGACGAGGCCAAGGTCCTCCTCGAAGCCGACCTCATCGGCTCTTTCCACAAGACCCGTTCGCACGGCATCAAGCGCGATGGAGACACGCGTCCGTTCCCTGGTATCGACACGGTCGATCTCAGCCACTCCATAAGAGAACCAGGGTTCTCTTTCGATGCCAATATGGCAGGGTTCGTGATTCGCCATGACGCGGACAAAGTAGAGAGCAGCCACTCTCGTGGCAAGGAGAAGGAGGAGGCCGTTCCACGTGACCGGCCCCAAGACGACCATAAACGGTACCCGGCCAAGGAGGAGGTGAGAAGCATACGGCATCCACACCCATTACCCGAGCATCTCCTCGGCAAATATGATCAGCCATATGACCGAGCGTCGCCACGGCGAAGACGACCAAAGAAATCATCGGTCTGATGCAGGCGGGAGATATCGTTAGAACAACGACCACGACGACGGGTATGAACGTCGCGCCAGAGGGAGGTCTGAGGAACCGGACAACGTGGATAGGCATTGGGACTGCCCCTTCTTTAGACACTGCTGGGATTCCGGAATGAGCCGATTGCCAACAATCGGCAATTGCCCAGAATGTAAACAAAAGGAGAAGGGTACGGCTAAGGTGTCCGTGTTCGAGCGTCTAGGGCCTCTCCCGCCTTGGGGCAAGCACGTTGAGTCCGTCCAGATGGAAGATCACGAGGAACTAGAGGACGATGATGAAGAGGATAAGTATCATCGGCCAAGATGGTGTCTCGACGGGCTCGGCCGCTCCCAAAAACGAAGAGTTCGGCGACTACGTGCGTTGGAAGAAGCGAAAGGTTATATACGCACGCGGCGAGGAAGGCACGGCCTGACCTGGCCGCCAAAATTCAGCAAACCCTGGATGAAGAAGGTCGGCCACAAAGAAAAGAGTGGCGCCCTAAGCAAAGGAAAGCCGATGATGAAACATCGGCTGGCACAAACATGGTGCTCGTTCGACTGGCGAGGTATGGAGCTCCACGATCACACGATGCACTCAAGGTGGACGGCAGCAAGCATACCAACGTGATAAAGTCAGAGATTGGGCTGGTTTTATCTGCCGGCTTGGACGAGTAGCAGGAGCACGTCAATAAGCGAACATTCGCGAGGCTGATCCCCGCGATCGGCCCCCAAAAATTTGTGAAGGGGCATTACAAAACCTTCACCGAGCAAGCGACATGGAGGCCGATTCCAGCAATCGGCCAAAATTATCCTCACCATCCATTCTGCCTGGGATCAACGTTTGACCCAACGGGGATTACTGAAGAGCCGATACCATCAATTCTCTTGACGAGAATCGGCTCGGGGGCACCTAGATGGATAAAACACGGGGATATGAGACAATACTGTCAAATATGGGGGCCGAAACACAAATCGGCCTAGACAATACTGTCAAATATGGGGGCCGACACACAAATCGGCCTAAAAAATTCAAAAATTTTTGAGCACAGCCGACGACTTAAGGATATGAAAGCCGATGCAGGGCTATCGACTCAAGGGATACAAGAGTTCTAACCAGAGGGTCACCATGGCAGGGGCGGAACCGATCCGATCAGCAAGGCGCAAGGAATGTGCTAAGGAAACTCGGGGGCAGCTCACCCCGAAGGTTCGTTGTTTTTAAAAGACCGATTCGGTTAGAATCGGTTGATTTGTTGCGTTACGGCTTCGAGGCTAATGATGACTCTGTTTAAAGAGCCAATGGAGATATCGTCGGCTGATTTTCCGTTGCCACCTTCTTCACGAAGTGATGAGCGAGTCACTAAAGAGGGTCGTTGAAGCGGCGGAAGAAATTTAGGGGCTCTCCTGAAGATCCCACATTATCTACCGGTTGGATCATGCTTTGTTATCGGTTCATTGAGAAGCGGTTCGGAGAAATCGGCAATATCAAATTGGGGAAGCTTCTCCATTAATAAACGAGGATTTCTTACAAAGGAAGGGCCGATTACTTAAAGAAAGGAGAACAAAGAAAGGGTCTATTGACCCATCACGCTACTCGCTAGGCCTATGCTAGTAGATCCTAAACTACGGGCCGTCACTGCCTTCATCATCATCCTCGGAACCCTCATCGGCGCCGCTACCGGCGGGCTCCTCATCGGCTGCTCCCGTAGCCCTCTGCGGGGGCTTCATCCTCCTCTTCATCGGCCACTGTCGTCGTCGTCCCACCACATGCGGAGGCGTTTCGCTGGTGGGTAACCTTCGAGGAGTCATCGTCGGCGTCTTCCTTTTCTTCCTCTTCCTCGTCGGAGGAAGAGCTCCCTTCCCGGGGGAAGAGGTCGTCATCGCTTGGTGTTTCCAGTTCCCCGTCGACAAGGAGCCGAAGGTCTTCTTCCCCATCGGTGAGGGGTTCATCATCTTCCGACTCGTTGGAAGAGTCCCGATCCGCGCGTCCCAATACTCGGGGCGCGGGCTTCGTAGATGGCCATCGGATCGACTTCCTGCTCGAGTTCGGCTGGAGGAGGAGGACCGGAGAGACGAGGCCGAGAGGAAGCGGAGGAAGAGGAGGAATCCATGGGGACCGAGGAGGGTTGTTCGGTTTGCCGATGGCTGCGTGGAGTAGGGAGATGAAGAGAGGAACCCTAGGATGTGGTCGAATAAAAGGGGGAACGGCGATTTAATGCCTAAGCGGTTCCCGAGGACACGGTGCTAGAACCGTCGAGTCGTACGAGAGAAGGCGAGGAGGCAAGACGCCATCATGAAGAAAAGCTGCGACGATTTTGCCACGGCATGGCCCTTCGAAGAATGCGGATGGTTTTGCAATTATCTTTATCAAAACCGGGGGGCATGTGTTATCACCGAGAATTTGACCAAGCCGAGGTGGGCCGCGATCAAGATGGACTTGAAGATATGTACATCGAGGAAATAGGTGAATCGGCCTTTATGCGCGAGTTTGGGCTAGTTAGCCCGTGTATCTTTATATAGTAGGCTACGTAGAAGTTAGAGTTTATCTCGTGCACGGTTTGGTGCACGTCCACATTAGAAAGTCCATCTGGACTATAAATATGTATCTAGGGTTTATGGAATAAACAACAACCAACGTTCAACACAAACCAATCTCGGCGCATCGCCAACTCCTTCGTCTCGAGGGTTCCTCCGGTAAGCACCATGCTGCCTAGATCGCATCTCGCGATCTAGGCGGCACGAGCCTGCCTAGTTGTTCATGCGTTGCTCGTCGCTGAAGCCTTTTTGATGGCGAGCAACGTAGTTATCATAGATGTGTTAGGGTTAGCATTGTTCTTAGTATCATATGCTTTCGTAGTGCAACCCTTGCGCATCTAGCCGTCCTTGTACCTCATCGTGGGTGCGGGGACGGCACCCGCTTGATCATCGTTTAGTAGATCTGATCCGTTGCGGTCGCTCCTTGATTCATCAAGGATTAGTTTAATATACTGCAATAGTTAGGCCTTACAAAGGGTTGGAGGATCCAGCGGCATGCGGGGTGTAGTTTGCTGCCCCTAGACGGGACGTTCGAGGATCAACCTAGTGTTGGTTTTAGGCCTTGTCTAGGGCTGGCTTACGATCACCGTGCGTGAGCGCGAGGCCCAATCGTGAGTAGGATGATCCGATTATGCGGTGAAAACCCCGGACCGTCGTGGATCTCATACGCTTTATCTTGATCAAGCGGGACCACCATATATTCGGCCACCTTGGACGAATCATGGGTGGATCGGCTCCATGAGCCGATTCACGGGACAACTCTGAGAGCCGATCGAGGCTCGTATTTAACGTGTACGTGTGTGCCCTGCGAGAAACTAAGCGAGGCATCATCCACACCTTCTCGACCGAGGTATAGGTCAGGTGGCACGCCTCTGCAATTTGCATCGGCGCGCGACCGGGGAGGCTTTGCGGGCCGTCGCTCTGAGGGACTGGGGCCAGCCGCAGCCCTAGTTGTTCCCGGCTCTACGGTGTTGACCAGTCACTGCCCGCCAGTGGGTTTCTGACGTCAACACCTTCGCAGGCTTGTGAGGCTTGCAAGGCTGCTTTGCTTGCACACAAGCATGGCAATTGGAGCCTTTGACAAAGGTGAATTTCGGAATTAAACTCATATAAGCAAGCCGCGTCATACAACCAAAATTAACATGACAAAGTCGTGAATGCCAAACATTAGTCTCATTAACGCTAGTGCTTATATGGTTCACAACATTATCGCAGAAGTCTTCTAGAGAGAACCGAAACATTCCCTCACATTCATAGTCCTTTCCAACAAAGGTTCCATACTTAGACAGTATGACTTTATTGGAGTCAAACACCAACTTAAACCCATCTTTCATGAGACGGGAGCCACTAACGAGATTCTTCTTCATAGAAGGGACATGCAGCACGTTCTTCAGTTTCACGATCTTTCCCGAAGTAAACTTCAGATCTACCGTGCCAACACCACGAACAGTAACATATAACCCATTCCCCATCATTACCGAGGAACCTCGGGCCTCATAAGAGGTAAACATGGAGATGTCAGCACACACATGAACATTAGCACCTGTATCAACCCATCATTCTGTGGGCTGAAACACAGAAAGAACAGTAGGTAATATATTACCATACCCTGTAGTTCCTTCCTCCGTGTTACCAATGATCTTGTTGACGGAAGTTGAGTTCTGTCTAG
Source organism: Lolium rigidum (assembly GCF_022539505.1). Classification (NCBI taxonomy): domain Eukaryota; kingdom Viridiplantae; phylum Streptophyta; class Magnoliopsida; order Poales; family Poaceae; genus Lolium; species Lolium rigidum. The sequence goes on from NC_061510.1 coordinate 110,420,246, forward strand.
CCTGACCTTTCTTTCCTTTGCGTTGTGGACAACGATGAGCCCAATGGCCTATCTCGCCACACACTCAGCAAGGATCTTTCTTCTCCGTTTTTCCCTTCTTCTTGAAGTTGGTAGTCTGGGAGGCTCCTTTGTTCTTTCCCTTGGACTTGTGGGCATTTTTCTATACTATATTGGCAGCAGAACGTCCCTCGGTTCCTCCAGTGTGTTTGTCTTTTGCCCTCACCTTCTCCTCAATATCCAGAGAGCCCATGATATTCTCAACAGAGAACTCATGGCTCTGATGTTTCAGAGAAGTGGCAAAGTTTCTCCATGAAGGGGAAAGCTTAGCGACATGCATCCCGCGATAAACTTGCCCGGTCGCACACACTTGAGGAGCTCAAGTTCCTTTGCCATGATCTGTATCTCATGAGCCTGTTCTACTACAGATCGGTTCTCAACCATTCTGTAGTCATTGAACTGCTCCATAGCATACAGTTCACCTCCGGCATCGGCAGCACCAAACTTAGCGTCTAGTGCATCCCACAGTTCTTTCCCATTTCGGATGTGCAGATAAGCATCAACCAACTTGTCTCCAAGCACACTTAGAACGGCACCCACAAACATTACGGTAGCATCCCCGAGCGTTTTATCCTCTTCAGGAGTAAGCGGACCTGTGGGAGTACCTTCTACAACTTGGTGCACGCCCATAGAAGTGAGCCACAAGAGGGTCTTATTCTGCCATCTCTTGAAATGAGAACTCGTAAATGGGCTCGGTTTAAGCGTAGCAGCAAAACCAGACGGTGAAAATTGCCTAAGCATATAAGGTTTTTGGATTGTTAGATTATTAGGCAATTTCCGAGTGAGATTAATTACCGAAAGAAACATTACAGATACACAAACATACTTAACCATACATATCAGACTTAGCACATGCATCAGATCTGAACATGGAACAAGTAGCAGTGCAAAGTAGGAGAGGAAAAGCACGTACATCGCGACCGGAAAGGTCGCACCAGCAGCACCACCATGAAAATCGTTGATGTCGCCCATGGTGTCGTCGGAGTCATCGAGGAAGCAGCCGAACCGGCGAAGAAGAGCACGAACAGCAGCGAGCAGTCGCGCCAAGACGCTCCCCAAAAACCTTATCACCCGCCTCCTGGTGCAGGATCTCAACGGACGGGGTTTCGGAGGCCTGCTCTCCCGGACGGCTGTGCACGCAGTCGCCGGGATGGGGAAAACTAGAGAGTAGCGCAGCAAAAGGAACTTCTTCGTGAGAGAGGCAGACTAGGGAGTTCTGGAGAATTCACTCCAGATCTGTTATGTCTCCTGGTATAGCCTGGGAGGAGGCAGGGACACGCGCCCGACCGCGTTGCCACACGTCGGAAGACAGGGACACGCGGCGAGCATGCACATGCAGGTCGACACTTAGGCTTCTTTGAGTGTGTCTCGAACTCGAACTCGAACTCGAGTCACGCGACGCGACGAGGCGGGGCGGGCGGAGGAGGAGGAGTGCGCGAGGGCTCCTTCTATTGTCACTCACTTGGAAGGACTAGAACAGCAACCCTTATATACCACTCCAACTCACTCCCAACTAGCAATGTGGGACTAAACTTTTATCCCCAAGGCTGTCCCAAGCTGCCAACGTGATGGGTCTTAAGATTTCAGAAATTGTAAACTACATGGACTGCGTTACTGGGCTGCAGCCCATCTACATTCAACACATTTTAACGTGGTAAATTATTGTGAGATAAAATCACAGGCGGAAGACACATATGTTCATCTCTCCTCTTGCTGCATTGCCTCTCTGTACTAGTTTATTTGATCGATCTCATCATGGAAAAAGAAATGCATGCGTGAGAAGCTAGTCTTTGTTTGTTGCCTTCTACTAAACGTGCTTTCACACGATCGAATGCATGATTCTTAGAATTTTTTTTTAGTAATTGTCTATTCTTTCTACAAAGGAGTCATTGGTTTACGAAGACTTTGTGATTATTATTTCTGACGGGTCTGGTCTTAGTATTAGGCTATTCCTACCTTTCTTCCCTTTTTACTTCTCTTCGACTCTAGCTTTCCAGCATCAATGAAGCATGTGACTCACATGTAGTATACTACAAGTCTACAACCAACATTTGTCCTGTTTCATTAGTGAAATCAATGGGACTATTAAAGGATATTACTCAGACTGCTACCTTCTTTAAAAAAGGAACAACGCAAGACCCGGAGGAAGAAATTTGACAGTAGGTGAACAACTGACCTCAGAGCAAAAGTTGATGTAGTTAAAGGCCACGTAGGCCAACAATAATGTGGAGTATTAGGCCAAAAGATACCGTAGGACTTGAACTAAGAACTTGCATAAATTAGTTTAACCCTCTCTTTGCCTTCAATTGTTAATTTGCTATCGACACTAGTAGGGAAAGGCTCATCTGTGGCGCACCTAAATGCATATTCTGTGATGCATGGGTCGTGCGCCACAGAATTCTCGCCATAAAACTTGGATTTCTGTGGCGCATCAGCCCATGCGCCACTGAATATTAACTTTCTGTGGCGCACGGTGCGCCACATAATTAATTTTAGGTGTGCCACAGAATTGTTACCTGTATACACGATTTTGTACTGCTTCCTATACACATACATATTATATACAACAATATACAGATTCACAGGTTATATATAACAGTATATATATATAATATAAATAGCATAAATAGCATAAATAACATGTACATTGCACATATATAATATAAACATCATCATCACATTACTTAGAGCCCGATCGAGATACACATATAGTCTAGATTCATACAAATTTTTACATACAAGTCTTAATTCATACAAAGTTCATCATCTCGATATATAAATAGATGAGAGTCACTACGAGCATCATCGCGATGAAAGTGGTCTTCATCCGGTTCCTCCTCTCTCCCGACAGGCTCGCTTGCACCACCCCCGAGTGTGTAGTGACTAAAATGGAAGAAAGACAAAAATAAACGAAGAAGGTCAACACAAATAAGAGACAACTAGGATCGAATAAATAAATGCCTCTAACATTGTTGGTCAAAACAAATATTAACATTCAGGAATGGCGTAAGTGAGGCCAAGTCCGATGCACAAGAGTTTGATATTTGTGCCATCTTACCAGGCTCACTTACACCACCCGAGAGTGTACGGTGACCAAACATTCTATTCATCGACACTATCTCGAAGAAAGACCAAAATAAACAAAGAAGGCCAACTAGGATCGAATAAATAAATGCCTCATACATTGTTGGTCGAAACAAATATTAACATTCAGGGATGGAGTCAGTGAGTCCAGGTAGGATGCACAAGAGATTGATATCCGTGCCATCACACCGGGCTCACTGGCTCCACCCAGAGTGTACGAGTGACCAAGCATTTTAATCATCAGCACTAAAATGGAAGAAAGACCAAAGTTAATGATGAATTCCAACTCAAATACGAGCCAAGTAGTATCAACTAGATAGCATATGCTTCATACTTTATTGGTCTAAACAAACATTAAAATTCAGGGATGGTAAACGAGGCCGGGTAGGATGCACAGGAGATTGATATTTGTGTCATCACACCAGGCTCGCTTGCACCACCGCCGAGTGTACAGGTGACCAAACATTCTAATCATCGACACTAAAATGGAAGAAATACCAAAATAAACGAAGAATGCCAACTCAAATACGAGCCAAGTAGTATCAACTAAATAGCATGCCTCATACTTTGTTGGTCAAAACAAATATTAACATTCAGGGATGGGGTCAGCGAAGCCAAGTAGGATGCACAAGAGATTGATGTTTGTGTCATCACACCAGGTTCATTGGCCCCACCCCAGAGTGTACGGGTGACCAAACATTCTAATCATCGGTAAGTGCAAATAGAATTAAGGATCAAATGAAATGCGCAAAATAATTGTCGAAACTAAAGAGCCATATATGTAAGTACCAACTAGCAACAACTAGCACCTGACTTTATATGCTTTTTATCTCTTTTTATGTTAAACCATAGTAGGAAGTAGCATTTCATCATTAGCTTGTTCATTTTTTCATTTGTATTAAAAAACCTACTGCATTGTTCAAACATTGTTCATTTTACCAATTTGCAAATTTTATTGAACCATGTACAAGCAGAAAAAGGCTCAAGTCCTCATACTATGGAAAGAACCTAGGCAGTAGCATTTCCAAATTTGCATTTTAATTAGCTTGTTCATTTTTATTTTTATTCATCAAAGAGCATTTCATCAAGAACTAGGAAGTAGCATTTCCAAATTTTGATACATCAACATCAACCATAGCATTTTATTTTCAACATAAACCAGTAGCATTTTATTTTTATTTTGATTAACCAACTAAACCAACTGCATTTCATGGGTACTACATTTTTTTAACCAACTAAACCAACATAAACTATTAACCAAGTAGCTACTGCATTTTATTTTCATTTTGAGTAACATTTTATGGTTTAAAGTAGCTAGATCTTTAGGAGCTACCAAGAAGCTAGGAGGAGCAAGCACTCCACAAAAAGAAGGATATCTGAATGGCCAGAAGAACCAGCTATAAAAGTGCAGGAGGCAGAACTCTACTAGCAACCTAAGTCATTGGCTAGGCCTATGCATCATTGGCTAGGCTAAGATAACAAGCCGATATATGTTCTTATCAGTGGAATTGTTCAACATTAATTCTAACCATGGGCTGGATATCATTGATGGGTTCGTTGCATACAAAACAAAAAATTTCCTACCGCAAAGACGAATAAATCCAAGATCTAATCTATGGAAAAGCCAAGATCTAATCAATTAGATCGGAGGAACGAGATGGAGATGAGACTAACCCTCGAAGATTCCAAAGCCTACGAGATTAATCTCGTTGTTGGTGTAGACGATCGTCCCGGTGCTGCAATTCGGCAGCACTTCCGTACTCGGTCGCGCGTACGGTGTCGATGAAGCCCGTCCTCTCCCCGTTCCAGCGGGCAGCGGATGTGTGGTAGATCTCCTCCAAGTTCCAGCAGCATGACGGCATGGTGGTGGTGGTGGTGGAGGAAGAAAAGCTGCAGGGCTTCGCCTAAGCCGGAGCAGCGTATGGAGGAGGAGAGGGGCGGCCAGAGGTGGTGGCTTTGGTTGGGGTCGGCCCCCTGCCCTCTCCCCTCTTTATATAGGGGGAGGGTCGGCTGGGGTGGCCCCCCTGCCACCCAAACCCATCTAGGGCCGGCGCACATGGGGGGAGGGGGGAAACTTCCCCCCAAGTTGACCCCCCCTAGGGTTTTGGGGAAACCCTAGGGGTTGGCCGGCCTGGGACTTGAGGCTTGGTGCGCCTGGCCCATTAGGGCTGGGCAGCACCCCCTCGGCCCATGTGGGCCCCTCCTAGGTCGTGGGCCCCATGGTGGACCCCTCCGGAACCTTCTAGAACCTTTCGGTCTTCCACGGGAAAAATCCCTAACTTTTCCGTAACCTAGAAATCAACTTCCATTATATGAATCTTATTCCCCGGACCATTCCGAACCTCCTCGTGATGTCCTGGATCCCATACGAGACTCCGAACAAACGTCGTCTCCATACCATATTCCAAATCTACTTATGCGACATCGAACCTTAAGCGCGTCACCCTACGGTTCGCGAACTATGCAGACATGGTCGAGACTCCTCTCCGAGCAATATCCAATAGCGGGATCTGGAGATCCATAATGGCTCCCACATATTCAACGTTAACTTAGTGATCGATTGAACCATTTACATACGATGCTGATTCCCTTTGTCACGTGATATTTTACTTGTCCGAGGTTCGATCATCGGTATCTCCATACCTTGTTCAACCTCGTTACCTAAAAGTACTCTTTACTCGTACCGTGGTATGTCATCTCTTGTGATCCAATCACATGCTTGCAAGCTAATCAGACGAAATTCCACCAAGAGGGCCCAGAGTATATCTATCCATCATCAGGATGGACAAATCCCACTATTGATCCATATGCCTCAACTCACACTTTCCGAATACTTAATCCCATCTTTATAACCACCCATTTACGCAATGGCGTTTGATGTAATCAAAGTACCCTTCCGGTGTAAGTGATTTCCATGATCTCATGGTCGAAGGACTTATGCAACTATGTATCGAAAGCTTATAGCAAATTGAACTTAATGACTTGATCTTATGCTACGCTTATTTGGGTGTGTGTCCATTATATCATTCAACCAATGACATAACCTTGTTATTAATAACATCCAATGTTCATGATCACAAAACCATGATCATCCATTAATCAACAAGCTAGTTATACAAGAGGCTTACTAGGGACTCCTTGTTGTTTACATAACACACATGTATCAATGTTTCGGTTAATAAAATTAGAGCATGGTATGCAAACATTTATCATAAACACAAAGATATTATAATAACCACTTTATTATTGCCTCTTGGGCATATCTCCAACAGTCTCCCACTTGCACTACAGTCAATAATCTAGATTGCATTGTAAGGTACCTAACACCCATGGCATTCTGGTGTTGGTCATGCTTTGCCCTAGAGAGAGCTTTAGTCAATGGATCTGCCACATTCAGATCTGTGTGTACTTTGCAAATCTCTACTTCACCATCTTCGATGTACTCACGAATCGAATGAAAACGCAGCTTGATATGCTTTAGCTTCTTGTGTGACCTTGGTTCCTTTGCATTAGCGATGGCACCCGTGTTGTCACAATAGATGACTAACGGGTCCAATGCACTAGGAACCACACCAAGCTCAACAATGAACCTCTTCATCCATACCGCTTCCGATGAAGCCTCCGAAGCCGCTATATATTCGGATTCGTTGAAGATTTCGCCACCGTGCACTCGCTTGGAACTCGCTCCAGCTTACTGCAGCACCATTCAATATAAACACGTACCCAGTATCGAGACTTAGATTCATCGGGATCAGTTGTTCCAACTTGCATTGGTGTAACTGGTTACGACGAGCTCTTGGTCACCTCCATAACAAAGAAACATATCCTTAGTCCTTTTCAAGTACTTCGAGGATATTCTTGACCGCTGTCCAGTGTTCCATTCCTGGATCACTCTGATATCTGCTGGTCAAACTAACAGCATGTGCGATATCCGGTCTAGTACACAGCATGGCATACATGATAGAGCCTACTGCCGAGACATAGGGGATCTTACTCATCCTCTCTCTTTCTTCTGCCGTAGCCGGACCTTGAGTCTTACTCAAGACCTTACCTGGCAACATGGGCAAGAACCCTTTCTTGCTTTCATCCATTCTAAACTTCTTTAGAATCTTGTCCAGGTATGTACTCTGTGAAAGCCTATTAGGCGTCTTGATCTATCTCTATAAATCTTGATGCCTAAAATGTATGCTGCTTCACCAAGGTCTTTCGTTGAAAAATACTTATTCAAATAACCTTTAACGCTGCTTAATAGTTCTATATCATTCCCAATCAATAATATGTCATCTACATATAATATCAGGAACGCTACGGAGCTCCCACTCACTTTGTTGTAAATACAGGCCTCACCATGAGTCTGTACAAACCCGAAGTTTTTGATCACCCTATCAAAGGGTCGGTTCCAACTCCGGGATACTTGCTTCAGTCCATAAATGGAATGCTGAAGTTTGCATACCTTGTCAGCATTTTTAGGATCGACAAAACCTTTGGGTTGTACCATATACAACTCTTCCTCAATATCACCATTAAGGAACGCCGTTTTGACATCCATCTGCCAAATCTCATAATCGAAAAATGCGGCTATTGCTAACAAAATCCTCACAAACTTTAGCTTCGCTACAGGTGAGAAAGTCTCATTGTAGTCAACTCCTTGAATTTATCGGAACCCCTTCGCGACAAGTCGAGCTTTATAGACGGTAATATTACCATCAACATCTGTTTTTCTCTTGAAGATCCATTTATTCTCGACAGCCTTGCGGCTATCAGATAAGTCTACCAAAGTCCATACTTGGTTATCATACATGGATCCCATTTCGGATTTCATGGCTTCTTGCCATTTGTTGGAATCAGGGCTCATCATCGCTTCTTCATACGTCGCAGGGTCTTCATCATTGTTGTCCACAATCATGACATTTATACAGGGATCATACCAATCAGGAGTGGTACGTTCCCTCGTCGATCTGCGAGGTTCGTAGCTTCCTCATTTGAAGTTTCATGATCATCATCATTTGCTTCCTCTCCTATCGGTGCAGGCTGCGCAGAACTTCTTCCGAAGACTGCGCTACTCTGATCTATGAGAGAAGGTTCATTAACCTCGTTGAGTTCTACTTTCCTTCCAATCACTTCTTTAGTGAGAAACTCCTTCTCAAGAAAGGATCTGTTCTTGGCAACAAAGATTTTGCCCTCGGATCTGTGATAGAAAGTGTACCCAATTGTTTCTTTAGGGTATCCTATGAAGACACATTTCTCCGCTTTGGGTTCTAGCTTGTCAGGTTGTAACTTCTTTACATATGCTTCGCAACCCAAACTTTAAGGAACGACACCTTAGGTTTCTTCCCAAACCATAATTCATACGGTGTCGTTTTAACGGATTTAGATGGTGCCCACGCAGAAAATTAATCTTGTTGTTACGTTGATTTTCTACTTCACTTTGGAATTCCTTAAACTTCTCGAAAGTCTTGGGCTTATGTTTCATAAAGTAAATATACCCATATCTACTCAGATCATCCTTGAAGGTTAGAACATAACGATAACCACCGCGCGATGCTACACTCAATTGGTCCGCACACATCGGTATGTATGATTTCCAATAAGTCTGTAGCTCGCTCCATTCTACCAGAAAATGGAGTCTTAGTCATTTTTCCCATTAGACATGTGATACGTCTTCAACGTATCTATAATTTCTTATGTTCCATGCTAGTTTTATGACAATACCAACATGTTTTAGTCATACTTTATAATGTTTTTATGCATTTTCCGGAACTAACCTATTAACAAGATGCCGCAGTGCCAGTTCCTTTTTTCTGCTGTTTTTGGTTTCATAAAAGTTAGTTTACAAATATTCTCGGAATTGAACGAAACAAAAGCCCACGGTCTTATTTTCCACGGAGCCTTCCAGAACACCGAAGAGGAGACGGAGAAGGGCCACGAGGCGGCCACCCCATAGGCGGCGCGGCCCCACCCCCGGCCGCGCCGCCATATGGTGTGGGC
>NC_061510.1:110429474-110480332 GCF_022539505.1 Lolium rigidum
CCCCTCGTGACGCCCCGACCTACCCTTCCGCCTACAAATAGCCTTCGTCGTGAAACCCCCGTACCGAGAGCTACGATACGGAAAACCTTCCGCAGACGCCGCCGTCGCGAATCCCATCTCGGGGGATTCAGGAGATCGCCTCCGGCACCCTGTCGGAGAGGGGAATCATCACCGGAGGGGCTCTACATCATCATGCCCGCCTCCGAATTGATGTGTGAGTAGTTCATCCTTGTACTATGGGTCCATAGCAGTAGCTAGATGGTTGTCTTCTCCGCTTGTGCTATCATTGTTTAGATCTTGTGAGCTGCCTAACATGATCAAGATCATCTATTTGTAATGCTACATGTTGTGTTTGGCGGGATCCGATGAATATAGAATATTATATTAAGTTGATTATCAATCTATCATATATGTGTTGTTTATGTTCTTGCATGCTCTCCGTTGCTAGTAGAGGCTCGGCCAAGTTGATACTTGTAACTCCAAGAGGGAGTAATTATGCTCGATAGTGGGTTCATGCCTCCATTTAACTGCGGACGGTGACAAAAAGTTCTAAGGTTGTGGATGTGCTTGTTGCTACTAGGGATAAAACATCGATGCTTTGTCTAAGGATATTTGTGTTGATTACATTACGCACCATACTTAATGCAATTATCTGTTGTTTACAACTTAATACTGGAAGGGGTTCGGATGATAACCTGAAGGTGGATTATTTAGGCATTACGCACCATACTTAATGCAATTATCTGTTGTTTACAACTTAATACTGGAAGGGGTTCGGATGATAACCTGAAGGTGGATTATTTAGGCATAGATGCATGCTGGATATCGGTCTATGTACTTTGTCGTAATGCCCTGATTAAATCACATAGTAATCATCATTGATATGTATTGAATCTTTATTTGTCAATTGCCCGCCTGTAATTTGTTCACCCAGCATGTTAGTTATCTTATTGGAGAGACACCTCTAGTGAACTGTGGACCCCGGTCCATTCTTTTACATCTGAATACATTCTACTGTTTTTACTGTTCATTGCAAACAAACACCATCTTCCACTCGATACGCTTAATCCTTTGTTTTCAGCAAGCCGGTGAGATTGACAACCTCACTGTTACGTTGGGGCAAAGTACTTTGATTGTGTTGTGCAGGTTCCACGTTGGTGCCGGTTTCACTGGTGTTGCGCCGCACTACATTCCTCCACCAACAACCTTCACGTGCTTCTTGGCTCCTACTGGTTCGATAACCTTGGTTTCTTTCTGAGGGAAAACTTGCCGTTGTGCGCATCACACCTTCCTCTTGGGGTTCCCAACGGACGTGTACATCTACGCGCATCAAGATTGTTTTCTGGCGCCGTTGCCGGGGAGATCAAGACACGCTGCAAGGGGAGTCTCCACTTCCAATCTATTTACTTTGTTTTTGTCTTGCTTTACTTTATTTTATTTACTGTCTTGTTTGCTTCATATCTAAAAACACAAAAAAATTAGTTACTTTACTTTCTGTCTTATTTACTAGTTCTATATCAAAAACACAAAAAATTAGTTACTTGCATTTAGTTTACTTTTGTTATCATGTCTAGCTCTATACCTGTTACTTCTTCACTTGAGGAATTAGTCTTTACTTTTAAACAAGGAAATGAGGAGAGTTTTAAAGATGCTTGGTCTAGAATTTTTGATGCTTATCGCAAAGCTGAACCTCAAATGACTCTAAGTTTGCTCCTTATTAATTTTTATTTTGGGCTTATGATTCGCTATAGATATGCCTTAGATGCTATAGTGGGAGGAGATTTCCTTCATTGCAACGGTGATCAAGCTTTTAACGCCATAAAAAAATTGGTTGCATCACATAGTTCAGCTAATAACTTTGATTCAGCTCTCATTAGCATTTAGAATAGATTAAACACCCTTGAGATAAGTGCATCTTGCTTGAAAGAAAATTATAGTTATGTTCGTAACCGTCTTGATGAAGTTTTAGTGAACTCTGAACCCTCAATGTGGAACCCTACTATTAAATTTATTATTGGTGGTGAAACTTTTCATGCCCGTTGTGATATTATGTCTGAATTTTGTCTTATGCCTGAGAGTATTTATAAATCTTTGACACTTTGGGGACTTGTTGAAGGGGGAGAAGGAATAACTCTTATGGATAACTCTGTTATAATTCCTAAGGGAATTAGGCGAGGGTGTGCACACAACCATTCTTGGAAAAACAGTATCCACTGATTATCTTGTTATTGAATGTGTAGGAACAGGACAAATCACACTTGGAAGATCCCTGCTGAAACTATTGGGAGCAATCATAAATACGGGAGAAGGCACCCTAAAATGCACATCGGGAGGCCGACATGTATTCCCTAAACCAAAGAGTGAGAAAAAGAGTAAGAAGGGTAAGCGTAAAGCCCGAGGTAATGTTGATGCTTCTTCTCTTGAAAATACTTGATTTGCACTTTCTGCGCCTAGCTGAAAGGCGTTAAAGAAAAGCACTTCTTGGGAGATAACCCAAGTTTCATTTTATTTACTTTATTGTTGAGTCTTGGAAGTTGTTTACTACTGTAGCAACCTCTCCTTATCATGTTTTTGTGCCAAGTAAAGTTTCTATGTTAAAGTTGATGATAGATTTGGATCGCTGCGCAGAAACAGCATTGATGTCTGTCACGAATTCTCGCAGAGCTCTCTGTAAAAAAATCGAAAAAATCTGCAAATTTACGAGCGTGATCCTCATATATTTACGCAACTTTCATTAGCTTTGAGTTTTTCCATTTGAGCAAGTTAAGTGCCCCTGCCAGATTCATCTTTACGGACTGTTCTGTTTTTGATAGATTCTGTCTTTTATTTCGCATTGCCGCTTTTTCTATGTTGAATGAGTTTCTTTGTTCCATTAACTTTCAGAAGCTTTGTGCAATGTCCAGAAGTGTTAAGAATGATTGTGTCACCTCTGAATGTGTGAATTTTGGTTATACACTAACCCTCTAATGAGTTGCTTGAAGTTTGTGTGAAGGAAGTTTTCAAGGGTCAAGAGAAGAGGATGATATACTATGATCAAGAAGAGTGAAAGGTCTAAGCTTGGGGATGCCCCGGTGGTTCATCCCTGCATATTTTAAGAAGACTCAAGCATCTAAGCTTTGGGATGCCCAAGGCATCCCCTTCTTCATCGACAACATTATCAGGTCACTTCAAGTGAAACTATATTTTTATTCCATCACATCTTATGTTCTTTACTTGGAGCGTCGGTTTGCTTTTATTTTTGTTTTGGTTTGAATAAATTTGGATCCCACCATCCTTATATTGGAGATATTACGCTCCGCTTTTTCATATGGAACACTTGTGTTCTTATTTGTGCTTTAATGTTCATGGCGAAGGCTGAAATTGCTTCGTTAAATTGCTATTTGGTTGGAATCGGAAAATGCTGCATATGGTTTGGCAACTTGGCAATTGTTTGAGCTCTCATAGATCATGTTTAAGCTCTTGCATCATGTAGTTTAATCTATTAATGAAGAACTACCGTAGAGCTTGTTTAATTTGGTTTGCATGATTGGTCTCTCTAAGTCTAGATATTTTCGGGTAAAGTGTTTGAACAACAAGGAAGACGAGTGTAGAGCCTTATAATGCTTGCAATATGTTCTTGTGTAAGTTTTGTTGTACTGTTCATACTTGTGTTTGCTTCAAACAACCTTGCTAGCCCAAACCTTGTACTGAGAGGAAATGCTTCTCGTGCATCCAAACACCTTGAGCCAAAATCCATGCCATTTGTGTCCACCGTATCTACCTACTATGTGGTATTTTTCTGTCATTCCAAAGTAAATTACTTGAGTGCTACGTTTAAAATTTCATTCCTTTATCTTTGCAATATACAGCTCATGGGACAAATAGCTTAAAAACTATTGTGGTGATGAATATGTAGTTATGTGTCTTAATTCTTATAAGTTGCTTGTTGAGCGGTAACCATGTTTCGGGGACGCCATCAACTTTACCTTTGTTGGATATCATGTGAGATGCTATGCATGTTCGTCTTGTCCGAAGTAAGTGCGATTTCATGATCAAATGGTTTGAGTATGCATATGTTAGAGAAGAACATTGGGCAGCCAACTAAAGCCATGTATCATGGTGGAAGTTTCAGTTTGGACATACAACCTCAATCTCTTATGAGAATATTAATCGTTGTTGAATGCTTAAGCATTAAAATAGGAGTCCATTATCTCGTTGTCTATGTTGTCCCGGTATGGATGTCTAAGTTGAGAATAATCAAAAGCGAGAAATCCAATGCGTGCTTTCTCCTTAGACACTTGTACAGGCGGCATAGAGGTACCCCTTTGTGACACTTGGTTGAAACATATGTTATGCAATGATAATCCGTGTTTTCCGAGCTAAGTAGGACAAGGTGCGAGCACTATTAGTACTCTATGCATGAGACATGCAACTTGTAGGAAGTATTATGCATAGCACATATGAATTATTACTACCGTTGACAAAATTGTTTCTATGTTTTCAAAACAAAAGCTCTAGCACAAAAATAGTAATCCATGCTTCCCTCTGCGAAGGGCCAATCTTTTACTTTATGTTGAGTCAGTTTACCCACTTCTTTCTATCTTAGAAGCAAACACTTGTGTTAACTGTGTGCATTGATTCTTACATGTTTACTTATTGCACTCGTTATATTACTCTATGTTGACAAATATCCATGAGATATACATGTTACAAGTTGAAAGCAATTGCTGAAACTTAATCATCCTTTGTGTTGCTTCAATGCATTCTACTTAGAATTTATTGCTTATGAGTTAGCTCTTATGCAACTCTTATTGATACTTGTCTTGAAAGTACTATTCATGAAAAGTTTTGCTATATGATTCATTTGTTTAGTCATTATCTTTTTAGCAATCTTTTGTTCAGATCACTCCATTCATCTCATATGATTTACAATAATGTTGATCAAGATTATGTTGGTAGCATGTCACTTCAGAAATTATTTATGTTATCGTTTACCTACTCGAGGGCGAGTAGGAACTAAGCTTGGGGATGCTTGATACGTCTCAAACGTATCTATAATTTCTTATGTTCCATGCTACTTTTATGACAATACTTGAATGTTTTATACATACTTTACAACATTATTATACATTTTCCGGCACTAACCTATTAACAAGATGCCGAAGCGCCAGTTGCTGTTTTCTGCTGTTTTTGGTTTCAGAAATCCTAGTAAGGAAATATTTCTCGGAATTGGATGAAATCAACGCCCAGGGTCCTATTTTTACACGAAGCTTCCAGAAGACCGAAAGGGAGACGAAGTGGGGCCACGAGGTGGCCAGACACCAGGGCGGCGCGGCCCAGGCCCTGGTCGCGCGGCCCTAGTGTGTGGGCCCCTCGTGACGCCCCCTGACCTACCCTTCCACCTACAAATAGCCTTCGTCGCGAAACCCCCTGTACCGAGAGCCACGATACGGAAAACCTTCCAGAGACGCCACCGTCGCGAATCCCATCTCGGGGGATTCAGGAGATCGCCTCCGGCACCCTGCCGGAGAGGGGAATCATCACCGGAGGGGCTCTACATCATCATGCCCGCCTCCGGATTGATGCGTGAGTAGTTCATCCTTGGACTATGGGTCCATAGCAGTAGCTAGATGGTTGTCTTCTCCGCTTGTGCTATTATTGTTTAGATCTTGTGAGCTGCCTAACATGATCAAGATCATCTATTTGTAATGCTACATGTTGTGTTTGGCGGGATCCGATGAATATAGAATATTATGTTAAGTTGATTATCAATCTATCATATATGTGTTGTTTATGTTCTTGCATGCTCTCCGTTGCTAGTAGAGGCTCGGCCAAGTTGATACTTGTAACTCCAAGAGGGAGTAATTATGCTCGATAGTGGGTTCATGCCTCCATTTAACTGCAGGACAGCGACGTAAAGTTCTAAGGTTGTGGATGTGCTTGTTGCTACTAGGGATAAAACATCGATGCTTTGTCTAAGGATATTTGTGTTGATTACATTACGCACCATACTTAATGCAATTATCTCGTTGTTTACAACTTAATACTGGAAGGGGTTCGGATGATAACCCGAAGGTGGATTATTTAGGCATAGATGCATGCTTGGATAGCGGTCTATGTACTTTGTCGTAATGCCCTGATTAAATCACATAGTAATCATCATTGATATGTATTGAATCTTTATTTGTCAATTGCCCGCTCGTAATTTGTTCACCCAGCATGTTAGTTATCTTATTGGAGAGACACCTCTAGTGAACTGTGGACCCCGATCCATTCTTTTACATCTGAATACATTCTACTGTTTTTACTTGTTCATTGCAAACAAACACCATCTTCCACTCGATACGCTTAATCCTTTGTTTTCAGCAAGCCGGTGAGATTGACAACCTCACTCGTTACGTTGGGGCAAAGTACTTTGATTGTGTTGTGCAGGTTCCACGTTGGCGCCGGTTTCACTGGTGTTGCGCCGCACTACATTCCTCCACCAACAACCTTCACGTGCTTCTTGGCTCCTACTGGTTCGATAACCTTGGTTTCTTTCTGAGGGAAAACTTGCTGCTGTGCGCATCACACCTTCATCCGGGTTCCCAACGGATGTGTACATCTACGTGCATCAAGGGCCCATAGTATATCTATCCGTCATCACGATGTACAAATCCCACTATTGATCCATATGCCTCAACTCACACTTTTCGAATACCTAATTCCATCTTTATAACCACCCATTTACGCAATGGCCTTTGATTTAATCAAATTACCCTTCCGGTGAAAGTGATTTACATGATCTCATGGTCGAAGGACTTAGGCAACTATGTATCGAAAGTTGTAGCAAATTGAACTTAATGACTTGATCTTATGCTACGCTTATTTGGGTGTGTGTCCATTATATCATTCAACCAATGACATACCCTTGTTATTAATAACATACAATGTTCATGATCACGAAACCATGATCATCCATTAATCAACAAGTTAGTTATACAAGAGGCTTACTAGGGACTCCTTGTTGTTTACATAACACACATGTATCAATGTTTCGGTTAATAAAATTATAGCATGGTATGCAAACATTTATCATAAACACAAAGATATTATAATAACCACTTTATTATTGCCTCTTGGGCATATCTCCAACAATGATCACCTTGCACTACACATAAATAAAGACAAATGATCAATGATCATCTATATCCAACAGCCATGCCACCATAAACAAGCATACAAGCTTATAGAGCAAGCCAACCAAGTAGTAAATAGCCACAACAAAGCCACATCTAGCAAACCAGCAAGCTCACATCATGTCCAGTCAGTCAGATAGCAGCAAACCATTATGCCTTGGATGAGCAAATCATCGAAATAGAGGAATAACATTAAACCACCTCAACTGAATTTCACATTCAGTTTTGACAGTAAGAGTAAAACTGCATAAGCCACCAAGCAAGCATCTATTTGCAAGTTGCATCTTACATGTCTAAGCTCAACAAGAATTACATAGTAGTAGGAGTGAGTAGTGTATATTTAGTTTGACAAAGATAGTATGTCAGGAACTACAGACGAAAGAACATTGGTTTATTAAGCAGCCGAATTGCCAGTCAACGATTACCACTCCAAGGCCATAGACAGAGAGGAGAGGGTTAACTCACATTGCAGCAGTAGCAGTACAAGGAGACGTGGACACCGGGGTTGCATCAGCGACACCGTCCAACCGGCGTCGAGGGTGAAGTAGTCATCACCACCGCGGCAGAAACACCACCACGATCACCTCATCACCACAACACCATCATCACCGCAGCTCACAGCAGCACCGCACCACGACATCACTGGCGCACCACAACCATACCACCACACACCAGCAAGGTCTTGAGGCAACGGATCGAGGCACTAGGGTTGCAGCCACGCTGCCATCTCGCAAGCGTCAGAGAGGAGACAGTCAAGCTCTAGCTCGTGAAGGAGGTGCGACGTAGGGAACGGACGGAGGCGCAGATGCACGAGAGCCACGTCGGCGACCTAGGCAGGACCTGCTAGGGTTGCTGCGAGGACATACGCGGGAGGTAGAGCAACATAACGGCGGTGGAGGAGCCCGGCGTTGGCCGGAGTAGCAGCGGTACGTCCCCCACGCCCTCCTCCTCCTTCCCGCCGTCATCTGCACCCTTGCCTCCACGTCGCCATCGCCGGGTAGGGTGGGGTGGGGGATTTGTGAGGGGGTGTGGCGTTGAGGGCTTGGCTTGCGTACGGCAGATATAAGGACATGGGAGCACCTTATTTTTGTGGCGCATCTTCCTTGGTGCGCCATAGAATGTCTTGTTTCTGTAGCGCACCATGGCTGGTGCACCACAGAATGTCTTATTTCTGTGGCGCACATGGTCCTGTGCGCCATAGAAATAGTGAAACCAATGATTGGGGCTGGTAGGGTGGGGGCCACAAGAATATGCTATTTCAGTGAGGCACCTTGCCTGGTGCGCCACCGAAATAATTTTTATAACGCACGCAAAATTGGTACGCCACAAAATAGCATCCCACATATAGCTAGTTTCCTACTAGTGCGAATACGTGGAAGCAGCGAGAAAATACTTGAATTACCATGTCAGTTCCGTGTTGAAGGTCGAGCGCGATCTCTTTTATAATTAAGGTATCGTGTTACACGCGTTAGTCTGCGGTGTAAAACAAAAGAAAACCATATGGATTCGTTTTCTCTAAGAAAGAAACTCCAAATTAATCAGGAAATAGAACACTACGACCCAAGAGACTCTACATGCACACAGCCTTGTGGGCCCGGATAACCTAAGTATATTCATCACTTCCCTGATGCACAATTTTATTTTTCAAAAATACATCATGGAAAGGCGTGTTACTTTTGTAGAAGGAAAAAACCTAAAAAATAGTCCATACGACGCCACGGATGTGGCTACAAAAAAAACAAAGGTCCAGCTTATACTCTTACTTACATTACCTGATTTCTATTACATGGATTACATACCCTCCTTCACACAAGCAAATCGCCCCCTAGGCCATGACACCAAAATCCCTCTTCTCTCAGAACTCTTGCCTTCTTTAATGAACTTGAATCTGTCTTCGTCAATCACCATGCCCGCGTAGGTATGGCTGCACCCTATCAAAGACCACGCCATTGTGATGCGTCCAAATGCACTATATGACAAGAATGATTGCGAGATGTCCCGACAATATACCTCCCTCAGCACCACGTATGATCTCGATGTGATGTCCACTAGATTTTCCATTAGATGAGTCTATTGTACCATAGCTGTCTAGCCACCAGGTGCCATAAAGTCTTAGGCTCCTACTCACATCGGGGGCATGCGGACGAATGCGGCATCCCCCTCTTCTATAACTTGTTTGTTGCCCAACAATGGTTCTTGGCCACCAGCCAAGCAAAGAACTTGTAACTAATGGGTGCATGTGACTTCCAAATTGGAGCATGCATCGGATCAACAACTCCTGCATCAAAGAAGGGTGCATATGCTGATCTAGCAGAGTATTCTTCTCCCTACACCTAGCTCCACCTGAGAGTGTGTTTCCCTTAATGAGATCCACTATCTAGATTGTGCCCCGTAGGGTGAAGAACTCCTGAATTACCAGGTCGTCAAGATTTGAAACAAAATCCTACATCGAGTCGCCCTGCACCGCATCTTGTACTGTACGCCCATCTAGGATCCTGAGAAGGATTATGCCTACCAGGCGTGGTAAACTTTCCACGAGCTGAGTCCCATCATACCATTTATCCTTCCAGGATTGCGCTTTTCTACCATCTCGCACCTCCGTGAGCGATGCCGCTTCTAAGATATTCACCCCCTCCATGGGAACTTTAATTTGGAATTCTACAAGCAAAATTTTCTCCCTTTTCCCCTATAACCATAGCCTTCGAGTGGGCATGGCAATATAAGGAACTTAGGGCACGTTTGGTAGCCTGGGCGCTCCTTGGCTCGCATCGGCCCAGCATTTTTCGGGCCGTTTGGTTCCCTGGGCTCAGTCGCGTTCTTGCATATCACAGGTATTTAAACACCCCTGGGACAGGACCCGGAGGAACGCCCAGTTTGACAATTTCTCCAGGGCCAGACCCTAGCGAGATGAAAATCGACAACACCGCTCGCGTGGTAGCTCCGCCTCGGCATGGCGGGAGAAGCTGAAATCCCAGCGGCGTTGCACGGCAAAGGTAGGGGTAACCTCCCTCTTCGGTTACCCTCTCCTTTACCCCCCTCCCAAATTTTCTCTTCCCCCAATTTTCGCACCGGCGGCGGCGGCCCAGATCTGGCTGCGCGCATCTACCTTCGGTCTCTAGCGCCGGACCAGGGTCCTCTTTTCCAACCGCGGTGGAGCCTACACACATCTGCGGTGGCTTTCGGCCGTGTCCGTCATCCGTAATGACGGAGCTAAGGGGAAACTCCTCTGCTCTACTGTAGTGCTAGATTCATGTTGGCAGAACTAGTTGGGTTCGATAAGACTGTTCGTAATGCATAGATCTTGCTTGAGTAGACCGACCAGCTTCAGCTTGTGCATCACGCCGCATCACTCATCATTTGCATACAAGTCTAGATCCTGATGGTGCACAAGAGAGCAGTTAGGCATGCTGCTTTTCCTCGTGTGAGTTACGGTCCTATGGTACAACGAGATCAGGAGAGGATTGCCAACCTAAACCACGTCTACAACTGCAACGACGTAGAGGCTATCCAGATGCTACGAATGAGAAGAGCTCCTTTATATGCACTTGTGAAAACGTTCAGGACTAGAGGATTGCTGACTGATAGCATCCACACCTCTATCGATGAACAAGTCGGAATGTTTCTTCATGTTGTGGGTCATAACCAGAGGTTCAGAGTCATCCATAGCACATTCAAGCAATCCACGAAGACTATCTCTCGGTACTTCCAACAGGTGTTGTACGCAATTGGGGAGCTCGGAGGTGAAATGATCAAGTCAGCATCAACGAACACAGCACCCAAGATCAAGAATAGCTATAGGTGGTTCCCCTATTTTAGGGTGAGTACAAAATCATGTTCCTTCTACCTATCAGTTGTGTGGTACTGTCAGAAACATGACTGTGTGCTAATTTTTTTACAGGATTGCATTGGGGCTATTGATGGTACTCATGTCACTGCAAAGGTACCGACATCAATGTCTGCAACATTTGATGGTTCTTATCGTTACGCCGACTTCACACTGTTGGGGAACCCCAAGAGGAAGATATGATGAGCACATTAGCAAATTTTCCCTTAGTAAGAAACCAAGGTTTAATCAACCAGTAGGAGAAAGGCGTGACTTCTGAAGGTATTGTTGGCTGACTAGTGGCAGGGCGCACTACCGACGTCAGCAACAACGTGGAACCTGCACACAACACAACCAAAGTACATTGCCCCAACTTATAGTGAGGTTTTCAATCTCACCGGTTTGCTGAACACAAAGCATTAGACGTATCGAATGGAAGGAGATGTTTGCAGAAATTAAACAGAACATGATTGCAATTGAATTTATCAGTAAAGGAAATAGGACCGGGGTCCATGGTTAACTAGAGGTGTCTCTCCATAAAGAAATAGAATGTTGGGTGAACAAATTACAGCTGGGAAATTGATAGAATATCGACCATACATGACAAGATGATTACTATGAGATTTGATATGGGCATTACAACATAATACATAGACCGTAATCCAAATGCGTCTATGACTAATAATCCACCTTCAGGTTATCGTTCGAACCTCTTTTAGTATTAAGTTGCAAGCAACAGATTATCGCATTAAGCAATGTGTGTAAAGTAAACAATAGAATTACCCTCGAATAAAACATTGTTGTTTTCTCCCTAGTAGCAACAACACATCTACAATCTTAGAAGTTATAAAGTCACTCTCCCAGAAAACTAGAGACATGAACCTACTATCGAGCATAAATACCCCCTCTTGGAGTCACAAGTTGTGGTGACCCGGCATACCACTGCATGGTGTAGTATGCAAGTCTGACATAACACCAATGAAACACCGTTCCACTAGTATTACATCGCTCAGAGTGGTACAACAGAAACATATGCGGGTCCAAGGCATGTCTATAGATTTACATACAGACTCTGTTACAAAAGATCAGCACAGCCTCCTACTTTACAATGAGGTAAATCTGCAAATAAACTCGAAGAACGACTCGTAGTCTAAGCCTATCACGAACTCTATTTGTAGAGTAATTAACTAGCTATAGAGGCTAAGAATAGATTCTAGCTAAATAGGAGCTAGGTTTAGGAAGCTAGTTCCCCTCTATTGCTAATCTAGATTTTTTCCTTGTTGGACGTGGTATTTGACTCCTCTGACAGGGTCCTGTCTCTTGAAGTAGTTGTTGGCTCCTCGGTCTTCGAGTTGCACTGTAGATCCTCCTTCGATGCCTCCATATCTAAGCAGGGGATTTAAGAGTGGGATGAGTACGAGCGTACTCAACAAGTTCATTATAGGAAAGAGGTGTTTAATGCACTAGCTACAGCCATAGACCAGAAAGTCATAGGCAATGCAAGTTTTTGTAATCATTTCTTCAAAAGGTTGCTTTTATTCTGAAGAGCTATGTCCGTCAGCCTTCACCGGTTGACTAGAACTTCATGGAGTTCCTTTCCGGCAGCGTTCGCAGTTCCAAAACCCGGAACAGGGAGTGACTGGTCACGATTCGTTACACTCTGCAGAGGTGTGTTTCTTTACCCATAAGAGATCTTAACCTTGGTGCCAACCGGGGGCGACGCGTCCACACTTCCTTTGGTGTGAGGCCCGGTATAAGGTCCTAGCCGTTCATATTCCTCCGCTACCTCGCACACCCACCCTTTGTTGCATCCCCGACCCTGGGTCCTCGCCGGTCCCATTATTCCCTCTTAGGGGTGGACCCCGACCACGACGACAGTTCGGGATCGAACCAAACTCCTTCGCCGGTAGATGCAACCCCTCATAGACCGCAATACCGTGGGGACTTGAGGCTTCCCCAGCCACCAAATGATCTTCGGGCTACAAGTGTTCTACGGACAAAGCCGTGGGGACTTGAGGCTTCCCCAGCCACCAAATGCACCCTAGGATTCAAGTGTTCTCCGGTAAAGCGCGTCTGTTGATGTACGAGAGGTGGAAATACAATTGGCTATTCTGTCCCATTCCAGATCTTATGGTTAACACGGGTATTACGGCACAAGAATCACTGGACGACATTTGTTGTTTAATCCTAGATGGATATAAACCCTTGCAATGGAACCTCCACCATATCAACACAATCCATGGTTCCATTGCCCACCACATAGTCGTATTCATAGTTATAAAAATAGTGGTTTTTCTTTTTATGCAATAGTGATAAACAGAGTATTTTGCAAGTAATTTGGTAAAAATACTCAAATGACATGAGCAAGCGATGAACTTGCCTTTCTTGACTGCAAGATTATGCAGTCAAGGTCTTCGGTGCGCAATAACTCCAAATTCTGAAATAGCATCATCGTCCGTTAAGGACAATGTTTAAAAGATTGGCAAGGATGCAATAATGCATAAGTATGAGATGCAATCGCTCTAAGCGTGACCTAACCCCAATGATTTAGGATTAGCTAGTTGAAATGATTTGCTTAGAGTGTGTTGCACTTTTAGAGTGATTCACAAACAAGGTTCTTATTCAGGGTTGTTTGTTTTTGAATCATAAACAGGTGGTAAATGCATAGTAACAATCATACACACCCAGGAATAGTAGCTGTATAATAAGTAAGCAGCAGTTGTCAATTTTTAAGTCTAATATTGCATGGTTGATGATTACTTATTATATATTTAAAAAAGATAACTTTTGAAGAACATGTTCTTGAATAAAGAACAAGTATGATAATTAGATTGGTGGGGTTCTATGATTGACTATGGTTTCATCTAGTTTCTGGAGTAAGTATTAGATGGATCACAACAATATTGGATTCATCAACACCTAGGGCTTGTAAGGTTGAGTTAAGCCTAGGCATCCTAATCAATTATTTAAACATGGTTGCTATCAAGGTTGATTCATCTTGTTGGTGATAGCTGGCTAGAGTTTATAGGTCCTTATAAGCAGGGTTGATGATGATTCCTTATTTTCTTCAAAAGAATAACTTTCGAAGAACATACTTCTTAGGTAATAAGAAGTCTTACAATTAGGGTTGAGGTTTTCTAGGGTTTGCTATTGGATCCATTAAGTAAGGAATAGTTGGTGCCTAAATAGGATGGTTCATAATTCTTTGGTACATGTAGGGTTTAGTGGAGTATGTGTATGTAATGCGGATTATTGGATATAGTTGCTATTAGGGTTCATCACAAGGTGTGATGCTAAATAAGGATAACTAAGGTTGAGATCTCTAAGAATAGGAACTAGGGTTTACACTTGGTTGACCCTATATGTTCATCTAGGTTTGATGGCTTGCATACATGGGATACTAAATTATTATTGATAGGGCCTCTACATTTTATGTGGACATGATAAGTATTTAATAGCTACTATGGTCCTATGAATGGAAAGAAAGTATTATGATCACAAGTTCTAACTAGGGTTTAGGTTAGAAGCAATTTAGGGTTCATATAAATTAATGGAGTTAGGGTTCTTAATGGCTTTAGGGTTTTGGAATTACATATAAAATTATGAGGTTATAATTTTATTCATAATGGAACTAGGGTTTCCTAATTATGATGCAACTCTTAAAGTAATCATTTGATTATCGAGTTGAAGTTGTTAATAACCTTGAATTGAAAATAATATTGGACTATGGCATTTTATTATTTTTAAAGAATTAATAATGAAGATAATTATTAATCAGTGTTTAAATCCCTCTAATAAGGATTTAATAAGATAATAAATAAATAAAATTAGTTTTAATGTTTTCTTTATTTACTTAATGGTTTTTATTTAATTTGGAAAATTTTCCTAATTATTGAATTTTAATTGAATTTAGAATTAATATTAAAGGCTTAAATTAATAGGGTTAAATAATTAAATTTTTATTTAAAATAAATTTTTCATATTATATTTTTAATGAATAGAGTTTATTTTTATGAACATTTTAATATCTCATTTGAATTTTTCTGAGTTAATTTGGATTTTCTAAATTTATTTGAAGTTGCGAGTATTATTGCATTTTTGAAATAAAACGAAAAGATCCGCTAAACGCACCCGAGCTACGCTACACGGGGTCACCGGCAGGTGGGCCTAAGCCACGTTGGCTGCCACATGGTGCCGATGTGGCAACCATGGGCTCTGCCGGCGGCCAGTGATCGACGGCGCCGGTGATTCCTGGTTCCCGCGGGGGCCTGTGCGTGTGCGTTGGAACGAGGACGCCGAGGCGAGCCTTATAGTGGTGGTGCCGCTCCGGTATGGTCGCCGGAGCGTGCCCGGCGGCGAGGAAGAGCGGCAATGATCTCGGCTAATCGACGCGGTGGAGCTACGGCGGTGAATCGAGCAAAGCGAGAGCGCCATGAGCATCAGCGACTCACCAGGAGTACGCAGGGCTTGACGGCGTGACCGGAGGTGGTCGGCATCGCCGGATTAGCTCGATGCCGGCGTCGGAGAAGATGACTTGGCGCGGATGCTCCCGAGCATTCCAGCTCGATTCCTTTTGCAGTATGGGCGAGTAGAGGACGGCGGTTTCAATGGCGTCCACGACGTGTCTTAGGACTGCCTCCATCGACGGCGATGGTCGACGACCGGCTCAGGTAGGGTTTCGGATTTGGGAAAAAATGAGCAGAGGAGAAAGAAACGGAGGCTAGAGTTCGTTGCGGCCTTTTATACGGCGCCCTGGCATGCCTCGTCACGACGCCGAGCCCGGGGAGATCGACAGCGAGAGGGAGGGACGAGCACGTCGTCGTGCTGGCGACCATGCGCCCAGAGAGGATGAGGACGAACCCCCCCTTCGTTGATATTTTAGGAACAGGTATGGTGGGCTGGCAAGTGGGCTGCTGGTGGGTTGTGCTGGGCTGGAGCGGTTTGGGGCTGGACCTGGCTTCTACTGGGCTCCCCAGTTGGGCTGCTGCGACAGGTAAGCCCCTTCTCCTCTCTTTTTCTTTCTTGTTTTTATTCTCTGTTTTAAATCCTGTTTAATAATTGCTAATTTAAATTCATATTTTCACACTTTGCTCTTTTGCAGGTATTTCATGATGTTAATTCAATGAGGATGTAGTGCAATGACTATTACACCACCCTCCTATCTGAAGAACATATTATGTATTTGATTAAATTTTATACATGTGGCTTATTCAAAATAGAAAATATACGTGATTTTATATCCTCATTTTATGTTTATGTTTTTCTTGTGGAACAATCTGTTTGAAGTATTAGAGTTGATAATTCCAGTTCAAGGTATTTCAGAAGTTATCATTAGGATTTGTTATCTTGTTTGAGAAGTTGGTTGTTCACATATGTTTTTATGTGAGCATCAACTATTAGCTCTTTATGATTTTCATTACAACCCCCCTTGTAAAGTTAACACTATTATTATATTTGAATGTATCTAAGGTAGGCATTGTCTCCTTCAAGGTTTGGTTTTGTTTTATGAGGGTAAGTGGTGGATCACCACCCATGGATTTAGGTAAAGGGTTTAACATTAGGGTATTCCTAAGTTCCATAATTAAGCATAAGGTTCAATTAGAGTGCAACACTAGGGTTCTACTTATACTTACCTACTGACAAATGAGTTAAAACTCAAGTGATGCCTAGGTTTTCATTCTGATCACCTAAGTGATACACAAACTAGGGTTGAGGTATAATTCTAAGTTATAGAGATGAAATGACTCCATATTGCATGAGCTTGGGTTAATCTCCCCTAACCATGATAAAGTGGTGGCTTACTTAACATTTTATGTTCTCCTCTAGTTACTAAGATTCTGAGAATTAGTTTTATCTTCTGCCAATTAACTTCTATTGTGATCCTCAATTTATCATCAAAGTAACTACCTTGGTTATAGTTCTTTTTATAGTTAACTCTGGTCATATGGATGGATGGTTTCTCACCATGTTAAGTATGGAGTTTTACTCTAGGGTTTTCTTATGTTTCTTAGGTGAAGAATAAGTGGAATGTAGCTATGGTAGAATTCTACTTATCCTATTAGGGTTTAACTTATCCTCACATACCTCAAGAGCATGATCATGGTTTAGGCATGATCAACTTGTTCCTAATATCTTTACCTCAACTTCTTAGGGTTTATGATCATCACTCAATTTATAATAATCAAGGTTTGGCTTCCTAAGGTATCTCTCATTAATTAGGTTTCTAACTTCCATGATCAATCATTGTCTTGATCATCTAGGGTATAGTTCTTCTAATTTATATTCTTGAATGGGACTACTATGGTTGCCTCTTAAGTTTATATCCTAGGAAAATGCCTGAGATATTAGGTTATCTCACCACTCTAGGATGAAATAGTTTACCTCCTTATACTTTAGTCCAAAGGTTGTCCTTGATTCCTTAATAAGTAAGGCTGGAATTGGTATGAATGGTCTCTCTTATTTTGGGAAGGACTTTAATAATACTCTAGGGTTCCCCTGGAAGATAATGTTGTGATCATATGGATATTTCTATTCAAGATTTAACTCAAGGTTTGTCATTGCTTCCCTAAATAAAATAGGACTCTCACCTCTTTAGGTTTGATGTAAAACTATTTGGAATAGAGAAGAATATATACTTCTTGAGTGAATCTCCTTGTTATAATTCCAATGTTGAAGTGGGATGAATACCATGAGGTTTCATGGTAGGATCATGGATTAGTTTTAAGACATGGAAAATATAAGTTAGGAATGGTTTCTCCAATTATTGTTACTTGATTTCCAATTAAATGGATGTTCATATGTTATGGCAAGAAATACCATGTTATGATCTTTAATAAGATCAAGCAATTGATCATTGAGTAAAGTGTTGTTGTGTTGATTATTAGTTCCATTTGATCTAACCCCTCAGATCAAATCATCTCTACCCAAAGCAAGGTTTTAACAAAGTCACATTGAGGTTTATAACGCTTGACTTGATGAGCTACTTCAATTCCATCAAGATCAAGTGAAACTTCAGTTACTGTGACTGTTTTACTTTAAAGCGCGAAAATTCCCCGGATTTTCTATGCATGAATGCAATGCACACATCTGTTTCCTCTATATTTGTAACCCCAATACCTGGGATATTACAGTCTCTACCCCTTAAACTAAACTTCGTCCTCGAAGTTTGATCTCTCTCACGTTTCCGGAGTGTGGATCTGACTTGTGCAGACTACATCTTTTCTTGGATTCCATGGTGGTCTCACTGGATATAATTGAGTATATCCCTTGTATAGATTCTTCATGGAATCCATTAGTGTTTTCCTCAGAACATGTACTTATTACCTTAATTCCTTGATTTCTTCCAATTCTATAAGCTTGTTTCCTTTCTCATTGAAGATTCAATGATTGAGACTTCTTCTGGTGCTGCTGGTCTAATTTGAAGGCTAATTTGATAATAAACTCCTAATTGCTAAATAGGTCTTTGTTTTCCCTTACTACCAAAAGTGCAATAATGGTACTTAGTAAGGTACTTACCATGGAAATTATTTTTTTACGGTTTCTTTTACTAAGAAGGTTAAACTCATTTAGCCTATACAATCATGGTTTATAGTTGATACCTACAACTATTTTGGGTTATTTAGGTTCCATGAAAGGAATCATTCTATTAGTCTGTGGTTCTGGTATGGTCAATTTCCTTCGGTCTTTGGCTTTCTTGAGCTGTAATTGGTCTATGGTATTTTCTTCGTCTAACTTCTTTATGCTTGACTTACTTGAGCTTTCGTACTTTTGAGTAGATATTACTCACTTGCTCAAGTTATAGTCCACTTCTTACTTCCTCGAGGTATAAACCTCGGCTTCTGGTCTGACATCCTTCTGAAAGTAGTGTTCAACAATCTTATGAAAATAAGATCGAACTTCCTCTCAGTTCAGACCTTCGGCTTCTATATAGCTTAAAGTATTGAGATACTTTACATACAACTCAATCTTTACTCTACCCCTTAGAGTTTTCTTATGTTTTCAACTCCTTTTCTTCCAACCATTGGATTGATGGTTGGGATATTGGTCTAAGTATAGCTCATGGTTTGTACTCTTCTAGGTCTTGTGAAGAATATCTGTGGTGCATCCACTCAATTGTGGACATCCAATGTTAATTCTTCAACTAAATGATTATAGGTCATTGCTATTTGGTTGACAAAATTTTATTTGTTCACAACTTCTTGGTATGAATAATCCAATAGTGGACTACTGGGTACCAATTGTGACTATTTGTTATCTAAAAATGGATTCTAATATAGGTTCTGATTAACTGGACGAGACATCTTCTACTTTATCTCGCAGTATTGATCCTATATCAACTATGGTCTTCTGATATCAACTATGGTCTTCTTATATCTGCTATGATTTCATATATCATCTTCCTTTCTTCAGGTTTATTTTGCAAGAAAACCACTAACTGACACTATGAATATAGTATCTTGAGTGATTCTCATGCATTACCTCTTCCATAATAACTATGGTTCTACTTCTACTTCTCTATAATCACCATATTTCTCACCTTCATGCTTCTCCCGTACTAAAGTACTCCTCTGTTGAGGTAAAGCATGAGTTTTGGATTGGTTCTTCCTTCCAAAGATTGTGGTTACTTCCCACAACTTTACTTCCTTTTTCTGATGAACCTTCATCTTGTCTTCACAATCTTCAGAATTCATCACTTCCTCACACGAATACCATTACCCTCTAGATCTATAGCATCAAGTAAGAACTTGATATTGCAACATGCATTTGCATATCAAAGTCAAACTTCATGTATGGATCTAGTCAAACAATGAAAATCCAATAAAATCCAAGAAGATTCAGCTTTGTGCACATTATACACACCATCATAAGCCTGAATATAATAGTTGAGTAAGACATCTCTAAACATCAGGCTCTGATGTGTAGTATATAACACCACATAAGATAGGTTTATATCGTGATACTTAGCACGAATATATATGGCATGCTACTATTTGTATCAACATTTACCTGAATTGCACAATTGCAATGAGATAAACTTGAAACAAAAGGGTCTAGAATAGTTGTGGTTGACCTAAAGTTCTTTGGAAGTATTAGCTTCACTTCTATTTTGTTGAAGACTGTCTCCCATGATATCTTTTGGTTCTAACATGGCTACTCTAAACACATAACTATCGGAATATATCTCCTATACTTCCAAATGTTTCTATCATAAGACTATGGTCGTGATGTGCTTGGCACACTTCCCATGGTTTTGGGAACACAATTCTTGCACTATTGTCTGGCTTCTTATTGAACTCCTCCTAAATATTTTTGATGTTCTATTCCATCACATAATGATTTTCAGGTGAATCTTATATGATTACTATCCCTATCATGGAAGTAGACATATATTATTCCTATTATTTTTTTCTTTTCCCCCCATGATTGACTCATCATGGTCTATACTACCTTATATAATCTTATATTATTCACTTACCATCATTTGTTTCACAAGTTTGGATAAATTTCACTTACCCATTACTTGTATTGGTATACATCTTCTAGTAGGATATCTTCCTTATATACTTATCTTTGTTACTTGATCTCACTCCTATTACAGGTCTGAATAACTCTTACTTAACCATAACAGTGTTGGTATACATCTTCCAATAGGATATCTTCCTTATGGTTGTATCCCCTCTTTGGACTATCATGTATTGTATACCAACTGTGATCTACTCATCTATTGTTTTAAGGACTTAATGATGTGCTACATGTTTAGGATTAGCTAACTAACTTCACTTATGAAAGTAGGTAAGAAGGTTTGACTCAAGTGTGTCAGGATTATTCTCAAGTGAATATCCATCTCAAGTCATAAGAAAAATGTGGTATAGCACAGTTGAATTAGCTAATACAACTTCCTATAGACACTACCAATCCTATAGGTCTCCTTTAAAGGGTTTTAATCCTAAGGTCAAAGCATTTGCTCTGATACCAACTGTGGTGACCCGGCATACCACTGCATGGTGTAGTATGCAAGTCTGACATAACACCAATGAAACACCGTTCCACTAGTATTACATCGCTCAGAGTGGTACAACAGAAACATATGCGGGTCCAAGGCATGTCTATAGATTTACATACAGACTCTGTTACAAAAGATCAGCACATGACCTCCTACTTTACAATGAGGTAAATCTGCAAATAAACTCCAGAAGAACGACTCGTAGTCTAAGCCTATCACGAACTCTATTTGTAGAGTAATTAACTAGCTATAGAGGCTAAGAATAGATTCTAGCTAAATAGGAGCTAGGTTTAGGAAGCTAGTTCCCCTCTATTGCTAATCTAGGTTTTCTCCTTGTTGGACGTGGTATTTGACTCCTCTGACAGGGTCCTGTCTCTTGAAGTAGTTGTTGGCTCCTCGGTCTTCGAGTTGCACTGTAGATCCTCCTTCGATGCCTCCATATGTAAGCAGGGGATTTAAGAGTGGGATGAGTACGAGCGTACTCAACAAGTTCATTATAGGAAAGAGGTGTTTAATGCACTAGCTACAGCCATAGACCAGAAAGTCATAGGCAATACAAGTTTTTGTAGTCATTTCTTCAAAAGGTTGCTTTTATTCTGAAGAGCTATGTCCGTCAGCCTTCACCGGTTGACTAGAACTTCATGGAGTTCCTTTCCGGCAGCGTTCGCAGTTCCAAAACCCGGAACAGGAGTGATCGGTCACGATTCGTTACACTCTGCAGAGGTGTGTTTCTTTACCCATAAGAGATCTTAACCTTGGTGCCAACCGGGGGCGACCCGTCCACACTTCCTTTGGTGTGAGGCCCGGTATAAGGTCCTAGCCGTTCATATTCCTCCGCTACCTCGCACACCCACCCTTTGTTGCATCCCCGACCCTGGGTCCTCGCCGGTCCCATTATTCCCTCTTAGGGGTGGACCCCGACCACGACGACAGTTTGGGATCGAACCAAACTCCTTCGCCGGTAGATGCAACCCCTCATAGACCGCAATACCGTGGGGACTTGAGGCTTCCCCAGCCACCAAATGATCTTCGGGCTACAAGTGTTCTACGGACAAAGCCGTGGGGACTTGAGGCTTCCCAGCCACCAAATGCACCCTAGGATTCAAGTGTTCTCCGGTAAAGCGCGTCCGTTGATGTACGAGAGGTGGAAATACAATTGGCTACTCCGTCCCATTCCAGATCTTATGGTTAACACGGGTATTATGGCACAAGAATCACTGGACGACATTTGTTGTTTAATCCTAGATGGATATAAACCCTTGCAATGGAACCTCCACCATATCAACACAATCCATGGTTCCATTGCCCACCACATAGTCATATTCATAGTTATAAAAATAGTGGTTTTGCTTTTTATGCAATAGTGATAAACAGAGTATTTTGCAAGTAATTTGGTAAAAATACTCAAATGACATGAGCAAGCGATGAACTTGCCTTTCTTGACTGCAAGATTATGCAGTCAAGGTCTTCGGTGCGCAATAACTCCAAATTCTGAAATAGCATCATCGTCCGTTAAGGACGATGTTTAAAAGATTGGCAAGGATGCAATAATGCATAAGTATGAGATGCAATCTCTCTAAGCGTGACCTAACCCCAATGATTTAGGATTAGCTAGTTGAAATGATTTGCTTAGAGTGTGTTGCACTTTTAGAGTGATTCACAAACAAGGTTCTTATTCAGGGTTGTTTGTTTTGGAATCATAAACAGGTGGTAAATGCATAGTAACAATCATACACACCCAGGAATAGTAGTTGTATAATAAGTAAGCAGCAGTTGTCAATTTTTAAGTCTAATATTGCATGGTTGATGATTACTTATTATATATTTAAAAAGAATAACTTTTGAAGAACATGTTCTTGAATAAAGAACAAGTATGATAATTAGATTGGTGGGGTTCTATGATTGACTATGGTTTCATCTAGTTTCTGGAGTAAGTATTAGATGGATCACAACAATATTGGATTCATCAACACCTAGGGCTTGTAAGGTTGAGTTAAGCCTAGGCATCCTAATCAATTATTTAAACATGGTTGCTATCAAGGTTGATTCATCTTGTTGGTGATAGCTGGCTAGAGTTTATAGGTCCTTATAAGCAGGGTTGATGATGATTCCTTATTTTCTTCAAAAGAATAACTTTCGAAGAACATACTTCTTAGGTAATAAGAAGTCTTACAATTAGGGTTGAGGTTGTCTAGGGTTTGCTATTGGATCCATTAAGTAAGGAATAGTTGGTGCCTAAATAGGATGGTTCATAATTCTTTGGTACATGTAGGGTTTAGTGGAGTATGTGTATGTAATGCAGATTATTGGATATAGTTGCTATTAGGGTTCATCACAAGGTGTGATGCTAAATAAGGATAACTAAGGTTGAGATCTCTAAGAATAGGAACTAGGGTTTACACTTGGTTGACCCTATATGTTCATCTAGGTTTGATGGCTTGCATACATGGGATACTAAATTATTATTGATAGGGCCTCTACATTTTATGTGGACATGATAAGTATTTAATAGCTACTATGGTCCTATGAATGGAAAGAAAGTATTATGATCACAAGTTCTAACCTAGGGTTTAGGTTAGAAGCAATTTAGGGTTCATATAAATTAATGGAGTTAGGGTTCTTAATGGCTTTAGGGTTTTGGAATTACATATAAAATTATGAGGTTATAATTTTATTCATAATGGAACTAGGGTTTCCTAATTATGATGCAACTCTTAAAGTAATCATTTGATTATGGAGTTGAAGTTGTTAATAACCTTGAATTGAAAATAATATTTTGACTATGGCATTTTATTATTTTTAAAGAATTAATAATGAAGATAATTATTAATCAGTGTTTAAATCCCTCTAATAAGGATTTAATAAGATAATAAATAAATAAAATTAGTTTTAATGTTTTCTTTATTTACTTAATGGTTTTTATTTAATTTGGAAAATTTTCCTAATTATTGAATTTTAATTGAATTTAGAATTAATATTAAAGGCTTAAATTAATAGGGTTAAATAATTAAATTTTTATTTAAAATAAATTTTTCATATTATATTTTTAATGAATAGAGTTTATTTTTATGAACATTTTAATATCTCATTTGAATTTTTCTGAGTTAATTTGGATTTTCTAAATTTATTTGAAGTTGCAGGTATTATTGCATTTTTGAAATAAAACGAAAAGATCCGCTAAACGCACCCAGGCTACTGCTACACAGGGTCACTGGCAGGTGGGCCTAAGCCACGTTGGCTGCCACATGGTGCCGATGTGGCAACCATGGGCTCTGCCGGCGGCCAGTGATCGACGGCGCCGGTGATTCCTGGTTCCCGCGGGGGCCTGTGCGTGTGCGTTGGAACGAGGACGCCGAGGCGAGCCTTATAGTGGTGGCGCCGCTCCGGTATGGTGGCCGGAGCGTGCCCGGCGGCGAGGAAGAGCGGCAGTGATCTCGGCTAACCGACGCGGTGGAGCTACGGCGGTGAATCGAGCAAAGCGAGAGCGCCATGAGCATCAGCGACTCACCAGGAGTACGCAGGGCTTGACGGCGTGACCGGAGGTGGTCGGCATCGCCGGATTAGCTCGATGCCGGCGTCGGAGAAGATGACTTGGCGCGGATGCTCCCGAGCGTTCCAGCTCGATTCCTTTTGCAGTATGGGCGAGTAGAGGACGGCGGTTTCAATGGCGTCCACGACGTGTCTTAGGACTGCCTCCATCGACGGCGATGGTCGACGACCGGCTCAGGTAGGGTTTCGGATTTGGGAAAAAATGAGCAGAGGAGAAACAAACGGAGGCTAGGGTTCGTCGCAGCCTTTTATACGGCGCCCTGGCGTGCCTCGTCACGACGCCGAGCCCGGGGAGATCGACAGTGAGAGGGAGGGACGAGCACGTCGTCGTGCTGGCGACCATGCGCCCAGAGAGGATGAGGACGAAGACCCCCTTCGTTGATATTTTAGGAACAGGTATGGTGGGCTGGCAAGTGGGCTGCTGGTGGGTTGTGCTGGGCTGGAGCGGTTTGGGGCTGGACCTGGCTTCTACTGGGTTCCCCAGTTGGGCTGCTGCGGCAGGTAAGCCCCTTCTCCTCTCTTTTTCTTTCTTGTTTTTATTCTCTGTTTTAAATCCTGTTTAATAATTGCTAATTTAAATTCATATTTTCACACTTTGCTCTTTTGCAGGTATTTCATGATGTTAATTCAATGAGGATGTAGTGCAATGACTATTACACCACCCTCCTATCTGAAGAACATATTATGTATTTGATTAAATTTTATACATGTGGCTTATTCAAAATAGAAAATATACATGATTTTATATCCTCATTTTATGTTTATGTTTTTTTGTGGATCAATCTGTTTGAAGTATTAGAGTTGATAATTCCAGTTCAAGGTATTTCAGAAGTTATCATTAGGATTTGTTATCTTGTTTGAGAAGTTGGTTGTTCACATATGTTTTTATGTGAGCATCAACTATTAGCTCTTTATGATTTTCATTACAACCCCCCTTTGTAAAGTTAACACTATTATTATATTTGAATGTATCTAAGGTAGGCATTGTCTCCTTCAAGGTTTGGTTTTGGTTTATGAGGGTAAGTGGTGGATCACCACCCATGGATTTAGGTAAAGGGTTTAACATTAGGGTATTCCTAAGTTCCATAATTAAGCATAAGGTTCAATTAGAGTGCAACACTAGGGTTCTACTTATACTTACCTATTGACAAATGAGTTAAAACTCAAGTGCTGCCTAGGTTTTCATTCTGATCACCTAAGTGATACACAAACTAGGGTTGAGGTATAATTCTAAGTTATAGAGATGAAATGACTCCATATTGCATGAGCTAGGGTTAACCTCCCCTAACCATGATAAAGTGGTGGCTTACTTAACATTTTATGTTCTCCTCTAGTTACTAAGATTCTGAGAATTAGTTTTATCTTCTGCCAATTAACTTCTATTGTGATCCTCAATTTATCATCAAAGTAACTACCTTGGTTATAGTTCTTTTTATAGTTAACTCTGGTCATATGGATGGATGGTTTCTCACCATGTTAAGTATGGAGTTTTACTCTAGGGTTTTCTTATGTTTCTTAGGTGAAGAATAAGTGTAATGTAGCTATGGTAGAATTCTACTTATCCTATTAGGGTTTAACTTATCCTCACATACCTCAAGAGCATGATCATGGTTTAGGCATGATCAACTTGTTCCTAATATCTTTACCTCAACTTCTTAGGGTTTATGATCATCACTCAATTTATAATAATCAAGGTTTGGCTTCCTAAGGTATCTCTCATTAATTAGGTTTCTAACTTCCATGATCAATCGTTGTCTTGATCATCTAGGGTATAGTTCTTCTAATTTATATTCTTGAATGGGACTACTATGGTTGCCTCTTAATTTTATATCCTAGGAAAATGCCTGAGATATTAGGTTATCTCACCACTCTAGGATGAAATAGTTTACCTCCTTATACTTTAGTCCAAAGGTTGTCCTTGATTCCTTAATAAGTAAGGCTGGAATTGGTATGAATGGTCTCTCTTATTTTGGGAAGGACTTTAATAATACTCTAGGGTTCCCCTGGAAGATAATGTTGTGATCATATGGATATTTCTATTCAAGATTTGCCTCAAGGTTTGTCATTGCTTCCCTAAATAAAATAGGACTCTCATCTCTTTAGGTTTGATGTAAAACTATTTGGAATAGAGAAGAATATATAGTTCTTGAGTGAATCTCCTTGTTATAATTCCAATGTTGAAGTGGGATGAATACCATGAGGTTTCATGGTAGGATCATGGATTAGTTTTAAGACATGGAAAATATAAGTTAGGAATGGTTTCTCCAATTATTGTTACTTGATTTCCAATTAAATGAATGTTCATATGTTATGGCAAGAAATACCATGTTATGATCTTTAATAATATCAAGCAATTGATCATTGAGTAAAGTGTTGTTGTGTTGATTATTAGTTCCATTTGATCTAACCCCTTAGATCAAATCATCTCTACCCAAAGCAAGGTTTTAACAAAGTCACATTGAGGTTTATAACGCTTGACTTGATGAGCTACTTCAATTCCATCAAGATCAAGTGAAACTTCGAGTCATCGTGGATCTGTTTTACTTTAAAGCGCGAAAATTCCCCGGATTTTCTATGCATGAATGCAATGCACACATCTGTTTCCTCTATATTTGTAACCCCAATACCTGGGATATTACACAAGTGTCCACTTGGCCAGAGTTTCTACTAGCAACGGAGAGCATGCAAGATCACAAATAACATATGACATGAATATATAATCAATCTTCACATAGTATACAATATTCATCGGATCCCAGCAAACCAAACATATATGATTACATAAATATGATCTTGATCATGTAGGGCAGCTCACAAGATCGATACATGAAGCAGAAAGTGGAGAAGACAACCATCTAGCTACTGCTATGGACCCATAGTCCAAAGATGAACTACTGACACATCACTTCGGAGGCGGGCATGGCGATGTAGATGCCTCCGGTGATGATTTCCCCCTCCGGCAGGGTGCCGGGAAGAGCTTTAGAACCCCCGAGATGGGTTCTGCGATGGTGGCCGCGATGGAACTTTTCGTGGATGGAGGCTCGGGTATCCAGGGTTTTCCCGAGAAGATGTATAAATAGGCGGAGGATTTAGGTTGGTGGGGTGCCTGGTGGGCCCAGTCCTACCCTATGCGCGGGCTAGGTCCAGGCCGCGCCTAGGGGTGGTCTGGCCGCCCTGCTGCGCCTCTTCGACCCCCCTCTGGACTTCGTCTTCGTTTCGGTAAATATTGACTTCGGCTTTTGTTTCGTCCAATTCCGAGAATATTTCCTGTACAACTTTTCTAAAATACAAAAATAGCAGAAAACATGGAACTCACACTGTGACATCTTGTTAATAGGTTAGTGCCGAAAATCATGTAAAAGTGCAACGAAGTGTAAACAAAATATATATGAATTGGTGTAAAACAAGCATGGATCATCAAAAATTGTAGATATGTTTGAGACGTATCAAGCATACCCAAGCTTAACTTCTGCTCGTCCTCGAGTAGGTAAGTGATAACAAAGATAATTTTTGAGGTGACATCAAGCCAACACAATCTTGATCAAGCATGTAAAGCATTGTGAGCTGGGATCTAAGTACTCTAACATAGGCATGATAGATATAATTCAATATAACTTAGCAACTATGTTATAACATGAAAAGTAACTCAAACAAAGGATCATGAATAAGAGTGCATTGAAAGCAATTGTGTGCTTATAATCATAGAGTAAACATAATAAAGTGGTACTCAATATGTCCTTATGAAATAGCAAAACATAAATGCAAGGACACCTTCAAAGTTCAAAGGGTGACTAGATACAAGTAATTTGAGAGCAAGGAATAGCACAATCATGAATCAATCAATAATAATTTTGGGACCATGCACATTGCACTAAGAATGACAACTATGCTCTCTTAATTGGTGCATAAAGTAGAAGGTGAAGACTCAACATAAAAGTAAAAGAGAGACTCTTTGCAGAGTAAGCAAGATAAACAAGTTTTATAAACCTTCCAAAAAGTATGGTACTTATTATCTTTGAGCTCTCATTGCCCCTATCATAAGCATCTTGAATGGTTAAAGTTAATGTGAGTAAAAAATGAGCTATATTCTTGCAAATCACAAGTTGAAAATCTCATGCCCCTTGCATGCGACTACCTAAACCTCATGCTACTCAACTTAGGTCCCAAATAAGTTCTTGTCATTGTAAGTATACATGTATCATTGAGAACCGCCAACGGGATACCTCTTGCCCGATGATGTGGAGGTACTCTTGTGGAGCAATCCCATGCCAAAATAACAAGAAAAACAGATAGTGAGCATCTCAACAATTTTTTATTTACTATGGGTATAGCTTTTTATTGCAGATACTTCATAGAATGCTCACTATGGCTTAGCTGTAAATTTCCACTATGAATGATGCATGGGTTAGATTAGCGGCCCAGGCGTTTCCCTAACTCATCTAAAAACTCCATGGACTTATAAGTTTCCATTTTATTTCGTACCGCTAGGCATCCATAGACAAAAGAACATGACATCAACTAAATATAAGTGCAATGTCGAAAGTGTACCCCATGAAAGCATGGTTCTACTAACTTCCAACTTGCAATTTGCAAACATATAAACTTCATAGGATAGGCACAATGATCAAATTTATTAAGTACAAGAAAGTAAATGTGCCATCAAGTTCGTGAGAGCTTTACTGACTAATTTTCTCATGCCAAAATTTAATTTGGAAGATAAAACATGATGAATTACTTGGAATAGCAATAATGCTACTAGGTAGATATGGTGGACAGAATTGCCAAACTTTGTTTCATGGTGGTTGGATGCACGAGTAGTGATCATACTCAGCACAGGCGAAAGCTAGCAAAAGACTGGGAGCGACCAACTAGGAGAGCAATAATGGCCATAATCATGCATAGCGACAAAACATTATCAATCAAAGCATAAAGTGAAAAAAAAAAGTTAAAAACCAAATGATCATGGATGCTTTAGTTGACTGGTTATAGTCATAACATGGTGTAAGCATGCGCCAAGTCAACCCAATAAAGTATCAAAGGAGAATACCACAATACTATGCTTTTTATGATAGAAACAACACACGATTCTTTCAATGACACATTATGCACTATCAGCCATTTGAAACAATTCGTGATACACCGATAAATACTAAGCATATGACAAGAATAACATTCAACATGACATGCCAAAGTCTATACTACAGTCTAGACAAGCTTCCTTTTGCATCACTATAGTCATGAAATATTTTACTCGTATCCAACACCAATCAACCTATTTGAAATAGCTCTCAGAGATGAAATACATTATGGACCAGAGAGCTAATCATATATAAATAAAGAATACTAACGATCTCTAAACAAAACTCAAGTGAAAGAACAAGAGCTAAACACAGTACTGGAAAACTAGAACACTCGCAGAACAATAACAGCGAAAACTAAAGCGTTCTATGCAATTAAAAAGGAGCAGGTGATGCGCGTAGATGTACACGTCCGTTGGGAACCCCAAGAGGAAGGTATGATGCGCACAGCGGCAAGTTTTCCCTCGGAAAGAAACCAAGGTTATCGAACCAGTAGGAGCCAAGAAGCACGTGAAGGTTGTTGGTGGAGGAATGTACTTGCGGCGCAACACCGATGAAACCGGCGCCAACGTGGAACCCGCACAACACAATCAAGATACTTTGCCCCAACGTAACGATGAGGTTGTCAATCTCACCGGCTTGCTGAAAACAAAGGATTAAGCGTATCGAGTGGAAGATGGTGTTTGTTTGCAAAGAACAGTAAAGAACAATAATTGCAGTAGAATGTATTCAGATGTAAAAGAATGGACCGGGGTCCACAGTTCACTAGTGGTGTCTCTCCAATAAGATAACTAACATGCTGGGTGAACAAATTACAGGTGGGCAATTGACAAATCAAGATTCAATACATATCAACGATGATTACTATGTGATTTAATCGGGGCATTACGACAAAGTACATAGACCGCTATCCAAACATGCATCTATGCCTAAATAATCCACCTTCGGGTTAGCATCCGCACCCTCCGGTATTAAGTTGTAAACAACGGATAATTGCATTAAGTATGGTGCGTAATGTAATCAACACAAATATCCTTAGACAAAGCATCAATGTTTTATCCCTAGTAGCAACAAGCACATCCACAACCTTAGAACCTCATCGTCACGATCCCGCATTCAATGGAGGCATGAATCCACTATCGAGCATAATTACTCCCTCTTGGAGTTACAAGTATCAACTTGGCCGAGCCTCTACTAGCAATGGAGAGCATGCAAGAACATAAACAACACATATATGATAGATTGATAATCAACTTAACATAGTATTCTTGATTCATCGGATCCCACCAAACACAACATGTAGCATTACAAATAGATGATCTTG
This sequence comes from Lolium rigidum, assembly GCF_022539505.1. NCBI lineage: Eukaryota > Viridiplantae > Streptophyta > Magnoliopsida > Poales > Poaceae > Lolium > Lolium rigidum. The sequence continues at coordinate 110,460,409 of NC_061510.1, forward strand.
ATCATGTTAGGCAGCTCACAAGATCTATACAATGATAGCACAAGCGGAGAAGACAACCATCTAGCTATCGCTATGGACCCATAGTCCAAGGATGAACTACTCACGCATCAATCCGGAGGCGGGCATGATGATGTAGAGCCCCTCCGGTGATGATTCCCCTCTCCGGCAGGGTGCCGGAGGCGATCTACTGAATCCCCCGAGATGGGATTGGCGGCGGCGGCGTCTCTGGAAGGTTTTCCGTATCGTGGCTCTCGGTACAGGGGTATTCACGACGAAGGCTTTAAGTAGGCGGAAGGGCGGAGTCGGAGGGGTCACGGGGGCCCCACATGCTAGGGCCGCGCGGGCCCCTCTCAGGCCGCGCCGCCCTAGTGTGGCGGCGCCCCGTGGCCCCACTTCCTTTCCCCCTCGGTCTTCTGGAAGCTTCGTGGAAAAATAGGACCCTGGGCGTTGATTTCATCCAATTCCGAGAATATTTCCTTACTAGGATTTCTGAAACCAAAAACAGCAGAAAACAAAGAATCGGCGCTTCGGCATCTTGTTAATAGGTTATTTCCGGAAAATGTATAATAATGCTGTAAAGTATGTATAAAACATTCAAGTATTGTCATAAAAGTAGCATGGAACATAAGAAATTATAGATATGTTTGAGACGTATCAGCATGTCTTTCTTCAAAACAAATGTGCCGGGATCCAACATATGCTACAGCAAACAAAACAAAAAACAAAAATAAATACGCTCCAAGAACAACACAAAGCGTATGAAGCAATAAAAATATAGCGCATAGAAAGATGACCTGTTGCCTTGTTGATGAAGAGGGGATGCCTTCCGCATCCCCAAGCTTTGACGCTTGTACCTCTTGAATATGTCTTGGGGTGCAGGGGCATCCCCAAGCTTGAGCTTTTGTCCATTCTTCATCTCATCACATCGTTCTTCTCTCCCTACACTTGAAAACTTCCTTCATACAAAAACTTCACACAATTCTTCATTAGCTGCATTAGTATAATCAAAATAAACAAATCCACTTGTGTTCGGTACTAACATATATCAAAGATCTATTAAAGCAAAATCTACTGTAGCAACCTTTCAAAAAGCTCTTTGATCAAAAGAACTCAAAAGAAAGAGATTTAAGAGGCAAATGCAAATAGTGCAGAAATCTGTCAAAACAGAATAGCAGGTAAAGATCGATTTTTTTGAAAATCCTCTGTTGCTCATCATGAAAAGTGGTCAACTAACGAAAGTTAGATAATAACCTGGGGCATATGCATAAAAATTACAGCTCAGAATTACGCTCTGGCTATTTTTACGAATGTTTATGGTAACAGCACAAAATCTGTTTTCTGGACAGCAACTTCCCCAAACATTACTTTCTTCCTATTAGAGGCTTTTCTTGGCATAAAAACGAAATAAAAAAGATAAGGAGAGGTCATTACAGTAGTAATAACTTCCAAGACTCAAGAAAAAGAAAAATTACTGTAAATAAAATATGGGTTGTCTCCCATAAGCGCTTTTCTTTAATGTCTTTCAGCTAGGCGCAGAAAAACTGCGAGCATCAAGTATTATCAAGCAAAGAAGCATCAAGACCAATCACTTCCTCTAAAACACAACTTGTCAAAATAGGCACTTTAGATACCCCTGGAGATGATTCGACATGTAAGCCACTCTTAGTTGTACTAAAAGTTTTATCAATTTTAAGCATATTATGAGGTTTGGATTTAGGTGCCTTGGGAACATACATAATTTTTTGCTCTTTTCCCACAAAAGCTTTCTCCTTTTTAAACCCAAGAGAGGAAAATGTTGAACTTAAAATTTTCATAGCCTCCTCTATTTTACCAATCCTATGGTTTGTACTATCATGGATATTGCTAGCCTCTAAAACAGTGATTCTTTTATTGATACTTTCCATAGATTCATTAATTTGGCTAGCATTATCGAGGCAATTTGGCAAACTTTTCTCTAGGAGCTTAGTCTTTCTATAACATCTTCCAAAGTGTTCTCAGTTTTAACTACATTAGTAGGTGGAATTCCTACCAAGCTTTCTATTAAATTGCAGGCTTCCAATGCGGGAGCACCCAGAAAATTACCCCCCCCCCCTCCGTTAGAGTATCCAAAACATATCTATTCCAGCTAGATAAACCAACATAAAAAATTCTAAGGAGGATCATGGTAGAATATTTTTTAGTGCATTACTTATTATATACCAAGCATCTTTCAAACTTTCTCCCCCTGTTGCTTAAAAGAACGAACCTCAACTTCAGGAATACTCATTTTAGCAAAATTAAAACTAAGCAACATAAATTATAACTATAATAGAAACTAATTTTGTGTGTATTTTAGATATAAAGACAACTATAAAAGTAAACTAATTTTTTGTGTGTTTTTTATATAATAAAGCAAAAAAGAAAAAATAAAGTAAACTAAGCAAACTATAACAAAGTAAAGAGATTGGAGATGAGAGACTCCCCTTGCAGAAATCCTCTTTCTCCCCGGCAACAGCGCCAGAAAAATAGCTTGATGGTGCTTATCGTTACACCGACTTCACACTGTTGGGGAACCCCAAGAGGAAGGTATGATGAGCACAATAGCAAGTTTTCCCTCAGTAAGAAACCAAGGTTTAATCGACCAGTAGGAGAAAGGCGTGACTTCTGAAGGTGTTGCTAGCTGACTAGTGGCAGGGCGTACTACCGGCGTCAGCAACAACGTGGAACCTGCACACAACACAACCAAAGTACATTGCCCCAACTCGTAGTGAGGTTGTCAATCTCACTAGTTTGCTGAACACAAAGGATTAGATGCATTGAATGGAAGGAGATGTTTGCAGAAAGTAAACAGAGCAAGATTGCAGTTGAATTTATCAAGAAGGAAATAGGACCGGGGTCCATAGTTCACTAGAGGTGTCTCTCCATAAAGATATAGAATGTTGGGTGAACAAATTACAGCCGGGCAATTGATAGAATATCGACCATACATGACAAGATGATTACTATGATATTTGATAGGGTCATTACAATATAATACATAGACCGTAATCCAACTACGTCTATGAATAATAACCCACCTTCAGGTTATCGTTCGAACCCCTTTCAGTATTAAGTTGCAAGCAACATACTATCGCATTAAGCAATGTGTGTAAAGTAAACAATAGAATTACCCTCGGATAAAACATTGTTGTTTTATCCCTAGTAGCAACAACATATCTACAATCTTAGAAGTTATAAAGTCACTCTCCCAGAAAACTAGAGGCATGAACCTACTATCGAGCATAAATACCCCCTCTTGGAGTCACAAGTGTCCACTTGGCCAGAGTTTGTACTAGCAACGGAGAGCATGCAAGATCACAAATAACATATGACATGAATATATAATCAATCTCAACATAGTATACAATATTCATCGGATCCCAGCAAACCAAACATATAGGATTACATAAAGATGATCTTGATCATGTAGGGCAGCTCACAAGATCGATACATGAACCAAAAAGTGGATAAGACAACCATCTAGCTACTGCTATGGACCCATAGTTCAGGGATGAACTACTCACGCATCACTTCGGAGGCGGGCATGGCGATGTAGATGCCTCCGCGGATGATTTCCCCCTCCGGCAGGGTGCCGGGAAGAGCTTGAGAACCCCTCGAGATGGGTTCTACGATGGCGGCCGCGACGGAACTTTTCGTGGGTGGAGGCTCAGGTATCCAGTGTTTTCCCGAGAAGATGTATAAATAAGCGGAGTAGGTCGGTGGGGCGCCTGGTGGGCCCAGACCTACCCTAGGCGCGGGCCAGGTCCAGGCTGCGCCTAGGGGTGGTCTGGCCGCCCTGCTGCGCATCTTCGACCCCCTCTGGACTTCGTCTTCGTTTCGGTAAAATATTGAATTTGGCTTTTTACGTGGGCATTACCCTTCGGGTAACTGGTATTGGCCTATCCCGTGTAACCCAGCTGGAGGCCCATGAAGACAACCGAAGGCAAGGTGGGCCACTAGGTCGGTGCCAAAGAATATTCCTTGAAGACCAAGACAAAGATCAATCAAAACAAGGAAAGTTTAGAGCTAGGTATCTTGTAAACCTAGTCGTACTCGTGCAGATCTCTTGAGACCTGGCCCCCTTTATAAGGGCCAGGAGAGGGATTGCCGAGGACAATCAATCAATCCTAGCAAGCTTGGTCACCGCAGGTCCAGAGCTAGGTCACCGTAGCATTTAGCCTCTCGACGAGAACACATCCGAAACCTTCGGCACCCCATTGTAACCCAATATTCGCATAATCCAGATCAGACAGGCAGGACGTAGGGGTGTTACCTCATCGAGGGCCCTGAACCTGGGTAAATTGCTCTTCCCGCTTGTCTGTTAACCGATGTCTCGTGTCAGCCTAAAGGATTCCATCAACCCTAAGCCCCAATCGAAGGGCATTGTCGAGGAGCACCCTCGTCAATTGGCGTCGTCTGTGGGAACCCTGTTGGCACAAAGATCCGTCATCGGAAGATCCAATCATGTCGTCGACAGCTTCGTCGATACCATCATCATCATCACCGATCTTGGGAAGCCCGATTCGATTCGGCTCCTATGAGTTCACCCCGCACAGCGATTCTTCCCGCTCAACTTTTTCGGGTCTGCAAGGAAACATGGAGATGACGTTCGGGAGCGTCCACTACAACGTCAACGCAGAAGGAATCCTTCGACTGCTAGAGCCGGACGCCCCCAGGTCAGCGAGGAAGCCGCTCCTATCGGTCGCTGGGCCGATCATGTCATCATCAATCGATCTCTCCGCTGGGCTGACAGATTCGACTGATCCGTCCACACCATCGACTCCTCGATCGACATCTTCGATGTCGCTCGGATCCGACAACCCTGCGCCATCAGAGATGACCTCGTACTACTGTTTGAACTGCGACACAAGGCACGGGTTGGGATCGAGTGACACACCGTTCATCTGTAGCGCCCAGTATTCATCGGAAGACGACAGCATCGACATCATCGTCAAGGAAGGCACCTGGAAAACAGCGCGCCATCAAGTTTACGCTGCCAATAACACGGGAAACGCATGGAACGGGGGAGAAGGAGAGCACACCCCACGCTCCAGCAGACGACGAAGCTTCGGAAATAGTGCCAGTAATCATGGTAGCGACTACACCATCGCGGAGGAAGAATGGGCATCTGCCCGTGCAGCCGTGCAAAACAATACACCACTCCCCGTTGGAGCCTCGGTTGGAACCCTCAACGCCTTTCGTGAAATATTGGATAAGAATCGGGAGCGGCTGTCACTCGAGCAAACCACCCTTGAGAAACGCCTGCGTGCGGCAGAACGATCTAGCGAACAACGAACGGGTTCGCGAGGAAGCGCCTCCCGAAGCAGTCAAGGTGCGGGGAAACACCGATCGAGATTATCCAGGCTTTCAGAAGACGATGCTAGGGAAATAACATCAAACTTATCCAGGTCATTCATGGCCACGGATACCGTAGGAATGCTGAGGCCAAAAACAGTCGAGGTAGCAACTGCCAACCATGCGGCGTACCTCGTTAACCAACAACCCGAAGGTTCTATGGTTCAAGCTCATCGGGGCGCTCTGGAAAGCCTTGCAATCCTGGGAGATAATCTGGTTCCGCGAAAAGAAAAAGCTTCGCCCCAAGACGGAGGTTCAAAACACCATTCAAGGGACGCTCGAGACGAAATTACCCAGAGCAGAATCGATAAAGCCAGACGATGGCGAGCTGCGAGGGGGGAATACGACAGTGACACCTCAGAGGAAAGCGAGGAGTACGATGGCGAGCTGAGGGCGGCCGACTGCTTGAGCTACAAGATTCGAGAGACGATGCCACCCAAGAAGTTTAAACCTACCCCTACCGATGCCGCCAAGTATGATGGACAGCAGGAGCCAAGATCATGGATAGGTGATTACCTGCAAACTGTGATCCTACACAAAGGAAACTAGATTGCGGCAATGCAGTGTTTGCAGCTTTGCCTGAAAGATTCGGCACGAGCCTGGCTGAGGGGCCTGCCGAAGGGATCTATCAAGTCATGGGACGACCTGGTGGATGCTTTTGTCGCTAACTTTCAAGCAACGTACAAGAGACCTGTTGGGATCGAAGAGTTGCGGCATTTCTAGTAGAAGCCGAGAGAATCAATGCATGCATACATCGGGAGATTCACTAAACTCCTGAACGTTGCCGAAGATGTTTCCGTCGATAGACCAATCGATGCTTTCAGTGATGGCATTCGACGTGAAACTTACATAGAAGAACTCGGGCGCAAGAAGCCGAAGACTATCACCAAGTTAATGGAAATCGCCAACAGTTGGGCTGACGGCAAGGACAACGTACGAAGACCACGACAGCGCAGCGACGACGAAGACGATGATCAGCCAAAGAATGATTCGGGTGGTCGCAGAGATCGTCGCAAGAAGAAAAAAGACCGCAGTTACGATGACAACAACTTGGTAGCTGCCGGATACTCCGATTGACAGGATGATTGGTATGATGATAGGCGAGACGATCGGCAGGACGGCAACCGCAGCAACTCTGGGAACAGCAGCAACTACAAGCCACGACCTCAGAGGACACCCGAACTACCCTTCGCCGAACAGATAAACGCACCCTGCTATTTACACGCATACATCGACTCTAAATACAATAAGAAAAAGTCAAGCCATTTGCTCAGAGATTGTCGACAGTTCATTGAGATGCAGAAGCTCATTCAGCAGCAGCAACCGCCACCACCACCACCTCCACCTCAGCACCAGGTTCAGCAAGTTCAGCCTCACAATACTAGCGAGTCCTTTCCACCACCTCGTGGGCAGATGAGCATGATTCACAGAACTGGTGTTTCAAGAAGGGAGATGAAGAAGCTCACCCAAGAAATCAACCTGGCAGAAAGTATCATGGCCAACATCTCCGAGTATATCGACTGGTCCTCTCAGAGCATCACGTTCAGCAGGGCGGATCACCGATGACAATACCAAAGCCCGGACATGTTGCGCTAGTGGTTGAAGCGCAAATTGGAGGATTTAAGATGAGCAAAGTTTTTATGGACGGTGGAAGCGGGCTAAACCTGATATTCCTCGACACGATCAAAACCATGGGAATCACGATGAGGATGCTAGAAGAGACATACACCTGTTTTCATGGGATCCTCCCCACGTAGCCAGCGTACTCTATTGGCAAGGTTTTCCTGAACGTTGTCTTTGGTAAACCCGATAACTTCAGGAAGGAAAAGATCGAGTTCGAAGTAGTTAATTGGGAATCACAGTACCATGCTATACTCGGAAGATCAGCTTATGCCAAGTTCATGGTTATGCCACATTATGCATACCTCAAGCTGAAAATGCCTAGGAACAATGGGACAAATATCACAATCTATGGAAGTTTTTCACGCTCAGACAATTGTGATTGCGAGTTTCAGAAGATTACTGCAAAGTTCGAGCTTAGGCAGGAAGCTGTCGACCTCCCTTCAAAATCGTCGGCACGCGATGATAGGGAAGATGAACGCGTCAGGAGGATGAAGAAGAAGCCAGCTGATCTGGCCACAGAGGTCACTGCAGCAAAAACTTCGGCAGCCGATGGTACTGCAGTCACTGAAGAAAACAAATCCCTGGTAATCACCACCCAAAATCCTGGTGAAATCGGTGAGGCTTCCAAAACTGCGGACGCGGTGGACAAGCTTGAAGACAAGGAGAATCCTCCTCTCGTTTAAAAGACGGCTAGTATTTCGTTTTTCTCGTTTTTAGGCAGGGTGCTTTCTCACCCCTTAGTTATTTGCTTACGTTATTAATAAAAACTTGAGTTTCGTTTCTCTGAAGCATTGCAGTAATTCGGGTCACCCGAACCACATCATATTGAACCTCGTTTTGCATATTGTGGCAAACGGAGGTGCGTTGGAAAAACACGTCTAGTGATTGCACTCTAAAGCCTCTGAAATTACGAGTGCTATGAGGCAAAACTGACGAGGATCATACCCTTTCGCTATAGATGCCTCAACGAGTGCCGTAAATAGCAGGGAACATGGAACAAACAAATTAACGACCCACGCTCGGTACTTTACTTATGGAAGTGCCAAAGAGCGACGGAGTCATCGGCAGAGCTGGTGCTCCCAATATATTCGGGAGCTACTGTCAAGACATACATCGGTTGAAAGCAAAGTTGCACACACAACGGGTTTAGCAAGACCCGCAACACGAGCTGATCACTCAAACAATTTGCTGACCAACGAATATACATACATTTTCACGAGCAATTGAGATTTGCTCCTTCAAAATTTGCCAACGGCATTAGCATGGTAAAAATGCATTTACATGCAGTCTAAACACATAACAACCTTAAAAATTCGAATGTCGTAAGTAACTAAAAGACTCTTATCTACAGTGGGAGAATAACCCGGAATTACTCTTGCGGAGTTTCTTTTTCTTCAGGCGTCTTCGAGTCTTTTTCAAGTTTGTCGACAATCATATTGGCAGGCAGCATCACCTTCGGGTACAGAAGCTCCAAATCACCCGTCGCTTTGGCAATTGACAGCAGGTTTGCGGAAGGATAACGCGCCAGAACGAGGGAAAGTGTAAATCTGGCCCCTGCAAAAACTTGAGCTCGAGCCAAGTCTCGAATCTTCTTGGCATTGCTAAACTCTGACATCAAAGTTAACAGTGTGGGAGGGACCGCATTCAAAGGAAACATCGTCTTCCAGATTACTCTCAATGCTTTGTAAACCTTGTCGAATAAACGATGTACTTGTTGAACTCGGTCCTGGAACTTGGCGACAGTCGAAGCTTTCACTTGTTCCCTCCAGAACACTTCATCTGCCGATGACAGTTGGGTCAATGCATGTACACGTTCGTGTATGCGCGTATTTTCTTCAGCCTTGTTCAGAGCAATGACTAGCAAAAGAACCAACAAAAGATGAGAAAGTGCATTTCCTTGAACAGCAAAGAGCAAGAGGGCAGGGGTACTTACAGTTTAAACTTTCGGTGGCCTTGTGCAACTCAGTCAGCGCGTAGCGCTCAGTGTCAGCCGCAAGCTCATTCTTCTTATTGACAATAGCAGCTAAGGCATAAGTATTGCGCATGTCCTTTTCCATCTGCGCGACCCGATCCCTCATGCGTTGGAGTCGATCATTTTCAGAAAGTGCACCCGAAGAATCATCGACAAAGGAAGGCACAGGATAAACCTGCAAAAATGTTGTTCAAAGGCGCGATCGATTACACAGAGTCAGCATTGGAAAATTACTCCCATCGGGAGCATGCGAATACAATTGTTATAGCAAAGGATATGGTGGCAACATTGCCAGCATGAAATTCATTACAACTGTATGAGTTTTATGACAAGACATTGTTTGATCAAGCAAAATTACAAAGTTCAGGGGGCTTTTGGGTCTGGGTTGATAAACTAGGAACAGCTGATGACTTCTTTGTCTCGACCAACTCAAGGAGCTGGCGAGCACATATAAGGGCCGAGGTTTTAAAAGCACCCAGATCAACGAATTTTCCATCGGGTCTCTTTGGTAGCTCTTGTGACATCTCTTCAATATCGGCTTTGAAGCCGTGACCCATCATAAGTTGAAAGGCTAGGAGGGCGCCGTAGGTACGCGAAGTGCGTTTGAATACCTCGATAACCTCCCTTGTGTTGACGGCAAAAGCGTCGATCAGTTGTCCCATAGTCTTGTCCTGGCTGATCTTGGAAAAAATCATCGTGTGGATCCGCGCCATGGCTCCCTTGCCTTTCTGAAGAAGATCTTGAGCGAGTTGATGAGACGCAAGAGTCATCGACAGAGCGTTTGATGGAGAATTGCTCGGGACCTCGTCCAGAGCCTCGACAGGGATATCAGCAGCCCCTGAGAAGAATAAAGCATGAAGAAGACATTAACACAAGAACCAATGCTTGCAAAAGCAATAATCAACAAGGGCGCAAAAGGAGTATTACTGAGCAAAGCCAAGGAGGACTGGCGAAGAAGATCATCCTTCTCCAATGCCCGAGCCTCGGCAGCGAGCTTGGCTGCCTCTTCGTCCTTCAGCTTCCTCTTCAGCTCCTTGAGCTCCTCCTTCAAAGTGTCGATTTCCGGCTTGCGCATACCTTCCTCTTGGGGTTCCCAACGGACGTGTACATCTACGCGCATCAGAGGACTCGACCTCCTTCTGCAGCTGAGCCTTGTCGACCTCCAAGGAAGCGTAGTGGGAGGCGAAAGATTCCAAGGAGGATATCACGGTTCGCAAGTCCTTGAAGATAAAGGAAAAGTTTTATCGGGTGAAGTATGCAAGGCCTATTCGAGAGTTGTTGGACTCAAACGGAGAGAAGACTTACAGGCTTTCCTGAAGGAGGAGCTGCAGCAGCGTCAGCCAAAGGAATATTCTTCCCCTTGGAGGGGGAAGAAGCAGTCCATATTTGGGCCGCGGGGGCTGTAGCAGGGGCCGAAGCCTCGGAAGCTTCAAGATCCGTCGGGGCAGCACCGGTTTTAGACTTCTTGGGGGGAGGGTCGATGAAGTCTTCGTCACTACGAAAGTAAATGGTTGACAGAGTCAGAACATAGGATAGCGAAGGCAAAAATAAAGGAAAAGCAAGAACTTACAGATCCCAGAGATCATCTTCATCGGCAAAACCGCCGGATGACCTCTTCGAAGCCATTGCTTCGGCATCCTCCGCAGCTGCATCAATAAAGGCAGCGTGATCAGCGTCGTCATTGTGCATTTATCCCGCTGTGTCGCTAATATCATTGGTTGCAGATTTGGGATCAATAAGGATGGCTTCAAGGTTTATTGGGTCCGCATATTTAGCTTCCGAGCTTGCATTTTCCTCAGTATGAGATTCCACGGAGACTGAGGAATCTCCTCTCTCGGAAGTATCATTCGGCAGGTCTTGCAAGTAATCAGGATCTATGGGATTCTGCCAAAAGTAAAACAAGTGAGTACAATGGCAGTCGTGTTAACAAAGAAAAACAGTACTGTGAGAATGAGAAAGCAAGAAATTACCTCGGTTGGCGGATGATCAGCATCGAAAGCTACGTGGGAAGATGTGAGGGGTATTGAATCTTCCTGGCTGAAGTGAGTAAGGCGACGAACTTCGTCAAGAAGCTCTTTTTCGGATAATTCGGCAGCATTTATCCTAGTTTCATCCTTAGGACCTGAATACAACCACATAGGGTGAGCTCTAACAATGATCGGCTGAATTCGACGTTTCAAGAATACAGCGGCTACCTCTGTGCCTATCATGGTGTGTCCATCAGCTTCCTTGATCCAAAGGAATCTAGCAAATAACTCGTTGACTGCTGGTCTTTCATCGGGAGAAAGAGTATTTTTCCAAGATTGTTTAGGCTTGGATTCAAGAACATCAGAAAAGCAAGGAAGTTGGAGTTCGGCTGATGAAAAGTCTCTGATGTAGAACCACTTCAACCTCCATCCTTGCACAGACTCCCTCATCGGGAAATTGAAGTAATTAACTTCCTTGCGAGCGAAGAAACCGACTCCGCCGATGACGAAGGACCCGCCACTGCTGTTGTACCTTTTCACGAAGAAGATTTTCTTTCATAGGCCAAAGTGTGGTTCGATGCCCAGGAACGATTCGCAGAGAGTTATAAAGATAGCAAGATGGAGGATAGAGCTGGGAATTAACTGCCATAGTTGGATCTCATAAACTTGAAGGAGATGGCAAAGAAATTTGTGGGCAGGAAGCAAGAGACCACGATGCAAAAAAGATAAGAACATCACAGTAAAACCGGCAGGGAGATTGGGCCGCGAAATCGCACCTGGAAGAATGAAATTCCCCTCTTCGGAAGGGATATATCCGAGGCTTTTAGCCTTCTTATCATCCCGCTTCGTGGTGGTGGAAGCAGGCCAGTCGCCGGGGACGGACCCAGCGGCGGAACTCGATGGCGCTGGCGGCGCCGGAGCTAGAGGAGGAGCATGGGAGGCGCTTCTCTTTGGAGGGTTTGGAGAAGATCTGGCGGCGGCGCCGCTGCTCGCAGCACCGGTAGCAAGGGTGGAGATCCTCTTCTTCCCCATCTCGCGGATTCACGAGAGATCTGGTTTCAACGGCGGCGGCGCAGTAGTTTTGAGTGCACGAGATGAATGGGGAAGAGGATGCAATGATGAAGCGTGAAGAGAAGAAAATTTGCCACGAGAGAATATAAGATGCAGAGCCAAGGATCAAATGGGCACGTGTCCCCAACTTACTGAAAGAGTCTATTTTTCATCAACAAACCACGGGAATCGAGGAGACGTTTTGGTAACCGCACGCAAGAGGCGGTCATTTCTTGAAAAATAGGACCACACAGGAGTAGGATGGGCCCAACAGGTCGTGTCTTGTCATGTCAGGACTGCACCAGTGGTGACATCATCACTGACGTCACAAACTCGAGTAAGGAGTCGAAGAAACAAAACTGTCGAGTGGTCAACTTGAGTCTACGCGCAGATTGCAAGCATCCGCACCTAGACTCGGGGGCAACTCCCATCGGGAGCGCAGGACGCGCACCCGATAAACATGAACTCGAAGATTTTTCCATAAAGAAGAGCGTAAAGAAGAATTTGAAGAAAAGAACAGTATGTTTAGCTCGAGTCTGCACCCGATCACAAGCGCACGTGCCCAGACTCGGGGGCTACTCCCATCGGGAGCGTAGGACGCGCATCCGATAAAAGTTTTTTGCACTCCAGGATCATGCCTGGGGACTTGATTCTGTGTAGGGTAACGTTGTTTTGTCAATGACAGTTAACCAGCAAAGCTGGACACGTTACTCAATATTCTTTACGCGTTAAATCTTATTGGGAAAGTACAAGCCTCGATATGGATTTATCGAATGGTTTATGAAGACTTGTAAGAAATTTCGGCAGAAAAAATATTCGAGTAGTACAACTTGAGTCTACACACGGATCGCAAGCATCCGTATCTAGACTCGGGGGGCTACTCCCATCGGGAGCGCAGGACGCACACCCGATAAAAGTAGACGGAGCCAGTACAAGATGGACAAGAACTATCAAAGAGAAGAACATTCAACGGAGGCATGCTTTAGTCTCTACCCGAAAAATCTTTGGCTAGACACTCGGGGACTACTGACGTGGGCATTACCCTTCGGGTAACTGGTATTGGCCTATCCCGTGTAACCCAGCTGGAGGCCCATGAAGACAACCGAAGGCAAGGTGGGCCACTAGGTCGGTGCCGAAGAAGATTCCTTGAAGACCAAGACAAAGATCAATCAAAACAAGGAAAGTTTAGAGCTAGGTATCTTGTAAAACTAGTCGTACTCGTGCAGATCTCTTGAGAACTGGCCCCCTTTATAAGGGCCAGGAGAGGGGCTGCCGAGGTCCAGAGCTAGGTCACCGTAGCATTTAGCCTCTCGATGAAACACAGCCGAAACCTTCGGTACCCCATTTAACCCAATATTCGCATAATCAAGATCAGACAGGCAGGACGTAGGGGTGTTACCTCATCGAGGGCCCTGAACCTGGGTAAATTGCTCTCCCCGCTTGTCTGTTAACCGATGTCTCGTGTCAGCCTACAGGATTCCATCAACCCTAAGCCCCAATCAGAGGGCATTGTCAAGGAGCACCCTCGTCAGCTTTTATTTCGTCCAATTTCGAGAATATTTCCTGTACTACTTTTCTGAAATACAAAAACAGCAGAAAACAGGGAACTGGCACTGTGGCATCTTGTTAATAGGTTAGTGCCGGAAATCATATAAAAGTGCAGCAAAGTGTAAATAGAACATATATGAATTGGTGTAAAACAAGCATGGAGCATCAAAAATTATAGATACGTTTGAGACAGATCAGCATTCCGCGGGAGGAAGCACTACACCAGCCAGAACGTGCTAGCAGTTGTGGATTTCGATATGAGGTTCACCTACGTGCTTGCTGGATGGGAGGGTTCAGCCCATGATGCGAGCATCCTGGCCGACAGCTTGTCAAGGCCTGACGACCTGGTATTCTACCTCCCTTCAGGAAAACAAGATACCACCTCAACAAGTTCTTTGCGAAAGACCGACCTCACAATGCGAAATAGTTGTTCAATCTGAGACACTCCAGCCTTAGAGTCACCATTGAGAGGGCCTTTGCTGCATTGAAGAACAGGTTCAAGGTCCTTGACCAGAAACCGTTCCACACTTTTGACACTCAAGTAAAGCTAGTCCTTGCTTGTTGCATTCTTCACAACTGGATCCTAGTTTGGGGCGAGGATGAGTTCTTCGAAGAGGTTGTCACTTTTGATGAAGTAGAGACCGGCCATGTCATGAACGTAGGCGACAATGATGCCTGGAAGGAGAAGAGGCAAGAGTGGGCAGATGCAATGTTTGAAGCCAGAGGCAACACCATCATCTGAGAAGGAGTGAAGAAGTGAAGAAGAAGAATCCCCCTATGATCCCCTGTTTCTCGAACCCCTTATCGGTCCCCGTATGTTGAACGACCCTGTTATGATAAACTGCCATTCGTAGTAGCTAGGGAGCATCGTGTTATGAACTACCATTCGTACTAGCTAGGGCTGATTTCGTGAATTGCTAGCTTCGTAAGTTTGCAACTATCATGAACTATAATTTATGTGTGATGGGAGGTGAGAGCATGGTAAGACTACCTGTTGTAGAGAAGAGGTAACCTTAGGTATGCCTGGATGGTACCAAACATGCCTAATCTCATCTCCATCGAGATTTCGGGTTGGCTGCATGCAAATAAACAGAAAGGCCTTTTCGGCCCAGCCGATGCAGCCCGACCTACCAAACAACAGGCCAATTTCGACCCGTGGCTAATTCTGGACGCGCAGGTGTGCTTGCACCACTGCGCCAATGAGCCAGGATTCGGGCCCAGGCTACCAAACACGCCCTTATGGTTTAGGATGCCAAGAGTGCATCCCATGCTACTCGGCAGTGCCCACATTTTGTGTCCTCCTTTCCAGCCAAAAGAAACCTCCACATACCATGAGTATCCTGGATAGAGATTTTTCCTGATGTCCAAAGAAAATTAAACAAGATGCAGTGTTAAACTCTACTAGTCCAATGACCGTCTTGTACGGTGCCTACCAGACCATAAGATGCGTGACACATCTTTGATTGTTCTTTTTTTTTCATAAAGGGCACTTTATTACATGAAATATATAAGCATTACAGCCCGCCTCTACATAACTAGGATGCAAAACTGGCTAAATCCGAATGAACATAAAAATAAAAAGAGGTTCAATACAAGTAATATTCGAAGAAGCAATATAGGTGCCTAAAGCAATGATAATCAATATGAAGATCAGCAACCATCAATGTTGGATAAAAATATCCATCGTCATGTCCTGCCGTGTAGACACCTTCATAAACATATGACAATTCTCCACACGTTGTAAACCCGATCATAAACGTAGCAAAGTTTTGCACCAATAGAAATCCTTCATAAGAGAAGACTTTTTATCATTAAATACCTCGTTATTTCTACATATCCACATCGACCAAATAACGTCAAGCCTCCCACTCTAATAGGTTTAAACCCGTGATCCACATCTTTTTTTACCAAGAATAGTAAGGCTTATGCCCCACGGCATTTTATTACAACATTAAAACAACCAAACTGTACATGAATTTACAAGATATTCAACCCATTGCCTAAAACTATGGACATGCTTATCCTTTGATTCACACCTTTTAAGTCTGTTGAAAAATATATTAGCAACACTTAACGGCACATACAAGGTAGAACCTACTTGGATGACTGATCATATAGATGTAGAAAATTTGCACTTGAATAATAAGTGCTTAGTAGTCTTGTCGTGATGATAGAATACACAGTTTATGCTTTCGTGCCAATTACTTTTTAGAAGGTTGTTTTTTGTTAGTATCACACATCTATCATGCAAAACATTAGTTTTTAGCGGAATTCCTTTTTTTTTGTTAACGTCAACTGACTCCTCGGACTAAATTAGTGCTCTATGCATGGAGTCTACCGAGAATTTACCACTATCATGTAGATTCCATAAAAATATGTATGTTCCATGAATCAATTGATCAAAACCAAACGATGTAGAAAGGCATTCCACAATGCAAGCCTATGACCAACAATTTTTTTTTAATGTAACATTTGATGGGGAAATATCCGACACCTTTGGTGATTATGTCTAGGGTGTCAACTGCCATCCCACCTAAATCCCAGTTGTAGTGCATTTTGTATTTCTTAGTGTAAATTTTGACACAAAAATTTATACTAAAAAAGGCAAAATAGACTAAAAGTGAGATTCCACCGGGATCCCACCTTGACACCCTAATTATGTCACCCTTGTGACGAACAACGGTGTACATAGTTGAATACTGTTCTCGGAGTGTAGCATAACATAGATATTTATCCTCCCAAAACTTAATTTGGGAGCCATCCTTAATTACAAACGAACAATATGGAAAGAAGTATTTCTTCATCACTATTAGGACGTCTCAAAAATGCGAGTCCCCGTATTAATTTCCAATAGACTTGACACTTCGCACGTGAGCCTATGTATTTTCATTTTAGAAGGTTTTCTCATGCCCTTATTCGGGAAGAAGCTTTTAAAGCCATTTACCTGGAAGAGCTATATTCTTGACCCCAAGGTCATAAATTCCAGGCCCTTCTTGATCGTTGGGTATGCGAACCACACTCCATTTACTCAGTTGAAATTTAATTTTATCATTATTTCCTTGCCAAAAGAATATTATCACTATTTCCTTGCCAAATGAATATTGAAGAGAAATAACCCAATCACGGTAAAACTCCCATGGGGAGATCTAGCTTCATGTATACCTGGATATAGATAATCCCCTCGGATCCGGTAAATACTGGTGGCTATTTCATGCGAAAGACGATCTAATACTAGCATAAAAGGGAGCAACAATAACTAAGCTTGTGCGCTACAAATATGCAATCGAGGAGGGTGCTTCTTCAATTCGTCGCCCGTTGACCAGAGAAGTGAAGATGAGGAAAGTAAGGAGAGGAGACAGGGATGTGCGCTTCCACCAGTTACCCACAAGTACTTACGTGTACGAAAGAAGTGCTTATTAGTAATTATTTTTTCCCCAAAATTACTTAAATGGTGAAAATTATAACACCCTTCTCCCCCAATATGTTTGATTTTTTTTTGAACCAGTTTAGATAAAAATATGTGGGAAAACCATACACACGACCAAAGTATAAAAAAACTCGGGATAGCTATCATGAAAAATTACACCAAAAATAAGTAATTCGTAGGTAATTACATTAACACCATTTACATCTAATTACTTAGTGCGAACTTGCAAATATATGGTGACGGTTCTTCCTTTTGGAACCATTTGCGAAAAGACACACATGGTCCTTATCTATTTTCATCTGATATGTTTTCGCGATGCAGGCTGGCTAAGCCTAGGAAGACGGGCGTCTTTTTAGGGAGTCAACGTTGTCCGCACAACACATGGAATAGGTCTTCTGTGTGCCATGCGGGACTTAAAAGGTCCGATTTGTACTACTGTGTATTTAAAAACTATAATGGACAGATTTTTTTCATTTCACACATATGGGATGTACAAAAGTATTTCCATATATATAAAGAGGATAGATTTAATGTATGCATGGAGGGGATACATCATGCATGACGTTTACAACTAAATAGAGGCCATTTTTAATTAATTTATCTAGATAAATGTGTGACAAATCAAAAGCTGTCCGTCCAAATTAACAAAGGAGAAAATAGTGAGGTAGCATACTGATCCATATATAAAGGTTTCGATTTTGACATGAAGTACAACATTTACTACATTTTGCTAGATCCAAATAAACCTTTATTATTAGACCACGTGGAGGAGAAAGAGAAGTCTAACCAAACAGCAAGGATACTGTTCATCTATGGAAAAAAAGGTTATTCTAGAGAGGACAAAAAAGTCAGCGATGCTTTCATGTGCCCGCCTAAATTAACCTTGTTACATATTGTTGCGTCGTCAGTGTCAGCAAACGAACGAATATTATCAACACAAGATGCCTTTATATAACACATGCAGAAATGTAGCTACTGTCTTCGTAGAAGAAAAACCGCTAGTGTTGCCGATCTTTCAACGCACTACGGCACTAGCTACATATGAATATACCGTATTCAGTCAATTCTAAAATAATCGAAGTTTTAGATTTGTCCTTGGTGATACTTCTCTATATAAATAAATTTTGTGAGAAAATGTGGCAATATCTACGACGTCAAATCTACAACATGAAAGTATGTTGTATGATGAATCTAAAAGGATGTATTCTTCGAAAACCTTGGTCATACTCGCAGTAGTTTGGTTAGGACAAACGTAGCTATAACTTAATTTTGATGAAAGCGTCCAATAGGCCGAGGCATTTGGCAAGTGAAGATATTATGACCAATATGTTCTCTCATTAGCAGTAAAGCATCTAGTAGGCCGAGGCATTTGGTGATATCAGCATTGTAAAGGAGCCAACCCTGGTCAACTTTGAAAGTTCAGAGATGGTAAACATAGAGGGGGTGAATAGGTTTCTACAAATTTTCTTTAATTTATTTTGCAAGTTTAGGCTTTGCGGAATATAAAGTGAGCCTAATGCAAACTAGGCGAGGCAACCTATATGATGAAACAAGATACTCAATCACGAAGGCTATCACACAAGTAAATAACACAAGTAAAGAGAACCGAGGCACACGGAGACGAAGATGTATTTCCGTGTTCCATTCCTTTGCAAGAAGGTACGTCACGTTTGTAGAGGTGTGGGTGCCACGAAGGACTTCCCAAACGCCACGAAGGCCCACCTTCTTCTCCGGAGCCTATCCCACGAAGGAATGGCTCACTTAGACTTTAAAGGTAGTGTCCAAACCCTCACAAACTTCTTCTTGGAGCAAATCCACAACCCGGATGCTTCCGAGTGACTCTAGCCACCTAGGATTTTCTCAAAATCCAAAAGTAAGAAGCTAGCTCGATGAACTCAAGGGGGAATGAGATTTGGCTTGGTGAAATCGTAGATCTAGGCCTACTCAAGCTTTTCCCCAAGGGGATTTGAGTTCGGTTGGAGGAGGAGGGATATCTGAAGGTTTTGGAGCTCAACAATGGAGCATGAGAGAGAGAGAGAAATATCTTGAGCTTTTGCACTGGTCACCTTACCTCTTCAAGGAAGAAGAACTGACTTATATAGTCCTCCCGAGAAAAAGAGCCGTTTGAAGCCAGAGTCGAGTCACCCGACAGGTACCGGAAATTCCGGTATACCACCTGGCATGCCGGGCTACATACCGGGTTGCTCGGCAGCAGCACTCGGCATGCCAGGCTGTGTGCCGACCTGCCTGGAGCTGCGGTTCCTCCTCCCGAACCCTATGCCATGGTTCCCAACTTTGCTCAAACGGAAAGTTTCTCGGAACAACTATATCACTCAGCATTTTTGGTGTGAATAATATGTGGTAGGATGTGTATATGTGGCTTTGGCAACATCCCGTTTAAGCTCATCGAGACCGCCCCTCTTAATAGAGCGGTGGTTCCTATAGACTCAAATATAACCAATAGAGAAAAGAGCCAAAACATTGTCGCTTCTTGAGAGCATCAATTGGGGGATCTCTCACCACCTTGCAACCTCGTATGCGGACTAAAACCCTTTCTCACCACCTTGCAACCTCATATGCGAACTAAAATATGTGTATACACTTATAGAAACCATTAGTCCACACAATAGCTCCGGTGTCATTGTTAACCACAATAATGATTAAGGGTAAAATACCCTTACAAACTTCCATATGAAGATTTTAATTTGCAGGGGAACCGACGGCTTCCAAATTTGATGAAAGAAGGAAACTGTCCCACAGGTGCAACTTGTGCAGCTCTATTTACATTGGCTGACACACCGCTTCCTACTGAAGCGGTTCAAATTGGTCGAGGAACCGACGAACAAGTAGCAGATGTCCCATCCAACAACTTTAATATGGCTTATGGCCATCTCCAGTATCAAACAAATGGAACACAACTACAAGCACATATTTTTACAATGAAGCCTGACTCATTGATAAGTC